>NC_089864.1:19359248-19663793 GCF_036373705.1 Amia ocellicauda | reverse complement strand
TTTATGCTAAATGATAGTCGGGTTTTTCAGATGACAACAATGGAGGACCTTGAAAGTGTGGTTATCATCATAATTTTTATTTTTTTTATTTTTTTTTAGTAAATGGAAGTAAAAACCAACTGGCCTGGCTAGAAAACTTTAATAGGGAAGCTGCAAAACAAACATTTAAACATATTCTCAAATGTGACAAAAACATATGAAAGACCTTAATGATTGAATTAAATTTCTATTTTTTAGGCTATAGTATCATTTAGGTAGTCATTAAACCCTGATAATATGGAGTATTCCAGCATGCACTGAAGAAGTTAATGTATATAATAATTATGTATAAATATGTCAGTCTATATATAACATTGTGAACATAAATATTTGCTTTTAATGGGAGAGTCTGAAATGCTTTATTTAGAAATTGCTTAACGTGGCTTACTGTAAATAAAATGTAACCAGTTATGTACAAACTTCACAAATTACATGACTGACACCATCCAGGCTGTTACACCAAAGACTGATGTTTAATGTGATTTTAAAGCATAAGTTAAGCCCTATTGCAGCCAAGTGTGTGTTGATATTGATTATGTTAAGTCAAATTGGTAAATACTAATAATAACAATCTTGTAAGCCACACTAAGCGCAGATTATATGCAGGATTTAAGATCATCATTATATCGTTAATGTTACTTAAATGTCTCCATCTTTTATTGGTAGCATTAGGAAGTACAAACTTTGAAAAGTAATGGTTATGTTTAAGCACATGATGGTACAGTGATACAGTTAGGCATTTTAGCTTTTGTCATTGTAAAATAACATATAGGTCGAATCTAGCTAAAACAAAAATCTCACAATAAGGAAAATATATAAATCTGTCCAAGTCCTAGCCCATTGTAAATAGTAATGCATACTCTATTGATACAATGACATTTCATTACAATTAACATGTATAACATGCTGATACGCGCCAGCCTGGTTCCGCCACGGGTCGGATACGACAGTGGAAAAGGGGTACTGAGTGGGGGAAAGGAGTGGAAGGAGCCAAGGAGAGAACAACCAAAAAAGCAGAATTGCTTTGGAAGAGAACCCGAATTGGTAACAAACTTTTGCTTATGGAGTTTGACAACTCTTTGGATGATGATTTGGATTGTTTGCTGTGTGTTTGTGTGACTTTTTGATTAGTTTATCGAGAGGGCTTTGTTTCACTGTTTAGTTATGCTCAACCAGGAGCTAGGGCTTTGTTTTATGTTTTCTTTTTATTTTTGGTCACTGTAATAATAAACCTGTACTTACTGCCTATTTGAAGAGCCTGGCATCGTGGCAACCCCACCCCCCCACACACACACTTTGTGAGAATATATAAATAAACATATCATTTTACAAATACATATTTAAAAAAAATATATAATAATTTATTCAATATTAGCTAATATGGAAAGCAATTCAGTTCAGTTGGATCAGACAACAGAATTATGGAATAATAAGTTAAATTGTTAGTTTTACACAGCTGATCAAATATTTCCTTTATGTTTAAAATATGTGTTGCAAATGAAAAAGATGTTCAGTGAGCTTTGCACTGCGGTGCTGTACTCTTTCAGCACCATACATTATGAACCTTCATTATCATCATTCAATACAAAATAAAACACTGTCTAGGTTTATGACCTTTGACAAAAGGATATTGAGACTGTTTACATGTTCCAAATGACTAATTTGTGCAGACAGCTATCTGGGCTCATAAGACAAGTAACTTAGAAGCTTAAGGCCCTCATTTACACCTTTGAAATGTCTGCTATGTCTATAGTTGACATTGAAGAGATCAAAGGTATAGTTCAGATACAAAGTAAATAATACCAATCAATAATGATTTGTTTGATATGTATGTTAGCATGACGTATGTTATTCTTAACACAAATAGTGGGTCAATATATTTCAAGATCTTTTTTTTCTTGAATCTGTTGATTATATTACAAACAAGTATAAATAATGGTAATGGAGGGAGTGTGTTTTCTAAAACTTCTAATATATAAAAAAAAAAAAAAAATATATATATATATTGTTTCTTAATGTTTGCTTAATCATATTAAATAAATCTTTATCAAAGGCAGTCTTCTTTTATGACAAAAGCATTGTTTTCTCTTCATGAGATCATTATCACTAAGAAAACCACATGTACTTGAAGATAAACAATTTACATAAGGATTTTATGGCCTTAGTGCATTGTTTAAATAATCAGCTTTTTTCATTTTTATACATTCCTTAAACAAAATAATTTAGGACAAAGCTAAAACAATTATTTAGATACATGTTTCAATTCCATCAATCTGTTTGAATACCACCATTTGTGACCACAGTTTCACAACAGTCCTAATGTCAGCGAATCCTACAGAATAATCAGAAACCATATTGATGCAAATTAGGGCTGTCAGTCAATTCAAGTGTTTGATTGGTTAATCAATGGGCATTAGTCGATTAATTGATAGATTAATTGGGCACTTATTAAAATAAGTGTAATGGTATTTAAGTGGTCTAACAACACCGAAAAAACAAGTATAATTAAAAAAATATATGATATATAGATCTCAAGTTTGGAAAACACTACTGACATTTTAGCAACAATGCATGAGATGGGGGTGCGCACAGATCATTTTTGGTCCAATGCATGAAATTTTAGCAACAATGCGTCAGAATGGAGAGCCATACTAAATTATTATAATTTTAATGCAAAAACAATTACTGGGTGTTTATTCAGCGAAGCATTCCCTCTCAAGGCAGCCCTAATACAATTATTTAAGCAAATATAAAAAGTATTCAGAGCCCATAAAACCATAAGAATTAAATTCCATGTATGTTAGACTGTATATTACAAGAAGACAATCCATATTGATTAGAAGCTGCATATACAAAATTATAAAATATATGTATTATGGAATAAAATATATTTAAAATGTATCCTGTATATTTGAAATATACAAAAGACACATTTTCCATATGATTAATATAAGGATTGCACATTTGTACAATATGACCACTCAAAAAACAATACTTGTTTGTTTTTAAAAGTGTTAATATTTTTTAGTAATGTTTGGTAGCAATTGCTAGTAATTTAAAAAGGAAGTAATCTATTACTTATGTTCAGTAATCAGAAATACTTGTTATTCTTTAATATAATAAGTGAAGTTACCAAAAATAAATTAAAAAAATGCACTCCACAAGTAATCTTAATTAATAGGTGATCTATAGATACTTGACTTACGAAATCCCAATAGAACAAGTAAATCCAAGTACGTTTGAAGTAATGAAAAGTAACTAATAGTAATTCATAGTAATATGTAAGTTAATGTTTTAATTGTTATAACTGAAATAAAAATACTATAATTAATTTTTTTGAGTGATATCTGTGGTCCAAACGAGCTCTGAATTAACAAAAACCAATAACAAAATAAACACAATCAGGGAAGATCACGAAGGCAATAAATACACTAACTAAAACCCACCTTTAATATTCATGGCGCATAAAAGACTAAAATACCCTAACCTAAAGAACATAAAGAAATAATAATGGATCTAATAAAACACACTATCAATATAAAACTATATAAAATACTATATAAAACTTCACATAATGTAAACACTAAGCAGTAACAGATTCAGAGGCGTCTCTCCCAGAGATGCTCAAATATAGCGAGAGAAACACGCAACCAGGGATACTGTTCATTAACTTCCGTCTCGTCAGGTAGCAGCCACCCCACCAACCACCTACAGGTAAGAGAGATGCCTACTCTGGGACACAGTTTCTCTTCGGTGCCTCCAGGGCCGGTAGCTGTTTTGGGCCAGGCAGAAGCTTGGACTGGTTCGGCACCGATTCCCCAGATTCTAGAAGAGATACAGGTCAGTTGTTTTCGTAAAAAAACAGTCAGTGCAAAATAAGAAATCCAGTCCAGGTCCCCGGCCTCTGTTGCTTCACTGTCCAATCCCCTGCTCCTTCCTCCAGCAGGTGCTTGTGTCTAAAAGTGCTGCATTGTGTCCCTTGTACAGCTCTGCTGCCAGTGTGTCCCTCCTTCCTCACTGAGGGGAGCGCCCTACTTTTACAGGCAGAACAATAGGGTCAGGGGTGCAGGTGACGGTAATCAAGGAGGGGATACGTGGAAGTATGGCAAGCCAAATTGTCATTTAGAGATATCTCAATACACAATTTAAGATATCTTAAATTAAATTGTAGATATCTCACATTGACTTCCTATGCTCTTTGAGATATCTCAAATTCAATTCGAGATATCTCAAATAAAACAGGAAGTCATTTTAGGATATCTCAAAATGACTTCCTGTGAAAATGCTATGTTTTGTATGGGCTTCCTGTCTATTTTAAGATATCTGAAATAGAGATTGAAAAACTGAAATTTGAGATATCTTGAATTGTATTTTGAGGTATCACTAAATGGCAATTTGGCTTGCCGTAGGGAAATCCATGTGGGAGTGCGGCTGGGTGGCGAATG
Source organism: Amia ocellicauda (assembly GCF_036373705.1). Taxonomy (NCBI): domain Eukaryota; kingdom Metazoa; phylum Chordata; class Actinopteri; order Amiiformes; family Amiidae; genus Amia; species Amia ocellicauda. The sequence continues at coordinate 19,659,309 of NC_089864.1, read as the reverse complement.
GTTGCTGTTAACTTAAATGACACAGGTGAAGCAATAAACAAAGTCAAAAACAATTAAGGAATAAAGAATAAAATAAACCAAAACAAGGTTATTAATAACTGAAAATAACAAAGAAAAACAGTAAAATAAGATAGTTTAGTGTACACAATAATGAATAGTGAAAAAGAGCCCAACAATAACAAGTGATTAAGGCCAGTAACACCCTGCTTGTGACACACTTTCTAGGCTTTCAGATGAATGTTAGCTCATAGTTTTCAGAGCACATAGAAACAGTGCGTAGTTCCACAGGTGACCATACAGATGGAGAGGAAGAACAGAAATTGTGATTTACGACAGATGACAGTTGATATAATAAGTGATAAGTGGTAAGTGAGAGGCCACATGTGAATAGATTATAGTTACAAAAAAATACCACATCTTACTTTGAAATTAACAAGTTAGTTGCTATACAATTTTAAATTAATTTACAAACTTGTGAATAAGGTCATTAATATTGTATTTCACATTAATGAATAAATACTGAGATAAACCATTCTCAACTTAGATTATATATTAAATCTAAACCCATGTGAATTAATGTGTACATGTTTTTTTTGTTTTTTGTTTTCTGCCATTTAATATCAGCTTTGTACTTTATGATAGAATAAATCAATGCCATATTCATACATATTCACTATCCTTCCTTCTTTAGACCAGTAGAAATAAAATGAAAATCTAGTTCATGATGCCAGATATTCTGGTGATTGGTTTGAGGTTTATTTTCTGCCAAGTTTCCAAACTGCAAATCTATGGAAATATTGTAAGGAAAATTATTTTACAGTTCTAAAAGATAGGCTTTCCCTAACGATCTGCATAAACTTTTATTTGTGAATGAAAACATCAACATCCCATTGAGACTTGATTATCAATACATATTTTTAAATAATAATAACCCTCATTATCATTGTTTAATTATCTTTTTAAAGTTAGATGTGCTTCTTAAGAAAAGTTTAAATCAATATAATTGCACATTTGTTGAGTGTTAAAAAAAAAAGGAATAACATTTTCTCTTTCCAAGTTCACTCCAACTTGGCAGTGTGTAAGTAACTGAATCATTGGTGTTTGACAATCAGACATCACGGGACTGTGGAAATCAGCCACAAAAATCCAAGTTATTTGAGACAGCATTGTAAGCATGTTTTAATTTGTTTGCCCATATTATTTAGACTGGAGTGCATACAATTGATATGCCATAAAAATGTACTTAAACAAGAAAACAAAAAATGATGCTTTATATGTGGTGTGTCCCTTGTGTTCCCATCCGGTTTTCCTTTTGTTGTGTTTTTACTCAAACCAGTCTTTGCATGTTTTACCAGCTGTTCTGTTAATCACATACAAAACTACTGATCTAATGCATGTGCTTAAATCCACGATACAATACTCAGTTGTGTGAATTTTAGTGAGCACCACGGGCACATGCTACCATACTCATTTTAAACTTGCCAAGTAGCTCACAATCTGATTAAATGCAAACCACTTAATGCTTCTGAAAGCGATTGTTTTCAAGTTTTTGTATCTATGATGAAGCCAAGCCAAATCAGACTTGTTTAAAAATATTTACATATGATTTGTGGGGCAATTATGACTGTGTACGTTTTTCAATGAAGGCCATAAAAGTGAAATTGACAGTACAGATTATGCAAGAGATAACAGCCCCAAGAAAATATACACAAATACAGTGCAGTCACGAACGCTGGAAAACATAACATTTTGAAATTTCAAACTTTTGAACTGCTTCATAGAAGCCAATGGCAAATCTGTACACCACATTGCGATATTCCAAACCATACGGTAAGACTCCGCTGGCTGTAGGATCACTTGAAACGCAGCCTGATGCAGCATGACTCACAGTGTGACCAGCTATTTCAGTTCTTTACAGACCCTCACACAGTGTAGCGTGGTGCATTCGATTGCTTTGGAATCCTCAATAATTCTTAAGAAATCTTATTGCCAAGCATATCTTTTCTATAAAATGTATGTCAAAGGAAAAGCTCCAAGGATCCCACTTTCCTATTAATTTGAAATGAACTGTGTATTATGCTATATTAGCTATGTATGGGGTTATTTGTATGGGGTCTTTTAAATGTGTTTTATGACCATCTGTATCTGTATTATGGTGGCCAGATGTGACCAGATAATAAAATTATGAATTTCTAAACCGCAGAACTGTCGTATAATGCTAGGGTCACACTATACGATTTCTACAATCCAAACCAATTTTGAGAACGGTGGGCAGCTCACACTTAACGACCGTCTCGCTCAACCATGAGCACCAAAGGGGCTTTCAAAAGAATTTCAGGACAATGTTGTTGATAGGCACATATCTGGGGATTGGTATAATAAAATATCAAAGCCCCTGAATATCCCTTGGAGTACGGTCAAGACAATTATTAATAAATGGAAGGTGTGTGGGACCACCAAGACTCTGCCTAGACCAGGGTCTGAATCCAAACTGGATGACCGAGCAAGAAGGAGATAGATGAGAGAGGCTACCAAGAGGCCAATGACAATTTTGCAAGAGCTACAGACTTTTATAGCTAAGACTGATCAAAGTGTGCATGTGATGACAATATCCCCAGCACTCCACGAATTTGGCTTGTATGATACTCAAGAAAACCCATCGTGAATTCCATTTAAAGTATGCAATAAAAATATTTGTGAGGAAACTGGGACGGAAGTTCATCTTCCAGCATGACAATGACACAAAGCACACAGCACACAACTACACTATAGTGGTTAAGGAACAAAAAGGTTAAAAGCCATTGAGTGGTCAAGCCAGAGCCCTGACCTAAATCCAATAGAAAATTTGACTTGAAGATTGTTGTCCATCAATGCTCTCCAAGGAACTTGACAGAGCCTGAACAGTTTGGTAAAGAACAAATGTCAAATATTGACACATCTAGGTGTGTGAAATTGGTAGAAACCTATCCTAATAGACTCACAGCTGTAATTGCTGCCAAAAAAGTATTAACTTTTGGAGACTTATCCAATTATGATATTTATGATTTAAGAAACACAACGGTAGGTATGTGGGGAAAGCAGTGCTTTCATTTAATAGTGTGTAAAACAAAAAAAACATACAAAAAAGGTAAACAAAACCCTCCTCTTCGAGCCTAAACTAACACACAGAAACAGGTCAATAACTACACAAATAACTTACGAAAACCACAAGCAAGACACAGCGAACTATCCAAAATCTGTAATCCGTAATCAAAGTCCCGTTAATGTAATCGGTTGTTTTCCATTCTCGTTCTTTCTCTATCTCTCTCTCTGACTCGTCACTCCTACTCATCTCTCTGGCTCTCCACCTGCCTCTCCTCACCAAGAAGTCAGCCTCTTCCTGCTTTATTGAGGGGAGAGACAGTCACAAGGGGACAGTGGATCATGTGTACCCCCGCCCCCCCTGTAATTCACCTGCAACTGGGTTTCGGAAAGCACAGTGCAGTCTGGGGTGGATCCTATATATATCTATGTATATATATATATATATGTGTGTGTGTGTGTTTGTCTGCTCTTACTTTAAAGTTGCTCATAAATAAATAAAATGAAATAATAAAGGAACAGATTAAAAAATATTTTCCCATTAAGGAAAGTGATGAGGCAGTGTAATATATTGCATGGAAAGTGCCTGGTGCACGCAATAATATACTCTGCATACCTGAGATATTCACAATTTATCATCAAAAAAATGTACTGAAGTCAACGTAACTTTAACAAATCAACAAAAGTGAAGTCCTTCGTAAAAAGCTTCTGGCCTTTCTTTGAGGGGTTGTGGCACTGGATGGGATGAGGGGAAGTTCTGACAGTTTTGTTTATTGCTTCCAGATGCAGTTTATTGAGCTGAGAGGAGCAGTGTCAGAATTCCAACTTTTCAGAGAGATGAAACTGAGAATTAACACCATATGTGCAGTGAGTCTGACAACAAGAAGGGTGGTAACAGCTTTTGCCACAAGCCAGAAGATTAGGAGAATAAAATAAAACAGGGACAGTATAAGCCAAGCACATCAGAGTTCTTTATTCTTGTTTATTCTAGTCTCAATAATACTATTGAGATATGGAGGCTATCCAGAGTTAGCATAAGGGGCCATAACCTTAAATCCCATGGGGTGAGGTGGTATCTATCAACTATCTGGATTGTTTCACTTTGATGTGAAGCATTCATCCATGACACAGTAACTCCCAAGGAATAGTACTCCCAAATACATTTGCTGACAGGTTGTTTTCCCTCACCTGACTTGTTGTAAGCTGGTATATTAATTGTATTGCCTGGCTTTCAACATCTAGTTTGCCTTCAAAAGAATGTACAGCAGCTTTCTAAAAAGCTCTGTATAAATGGTTGAATGGTTAATATTTGCTTTCTGCTATTCAAAAAGAGTCCTAATGTTTTACAAGACCAGCGTGTTTAATGTGCTAGCTTAGGCTCCACAAATGGCATCCATGGGGCCAAAATATAAGTTAATTTGTTTTTAGCAGCTGTTGATTGCAGTTACAGGTTTAATATTAAACCAGTTCCATGTAAGACTGGTTGAAGTTCATATTTGTGTATTATCAGGCAACAAATATGTTGATCCATTTTTTTATGTTTCTTTGGATTTTTGTTTGTTTGTCTCTTGTGCTGGATGCTGTCTTTTCCTGAATGTTTATTGTTTGTATACAGCTGAATTTCAGCATCTGTTCATTTTAATGTTATACTTTGGTAAGTCATTATTCACCCTATGCACTGACTATAGATCTTCATTATGTAATCATATGTAATATTCTATTCAATTTTAAGTATGCCAAGTGTACATATCATTTATCGACTTATTATTATTATTATTATTATTATTATTATTATTATTATTATTATTTTATTATTATTATTATTTCTTTCTTAGTAGACGCCCTTGTCCAGGCAATTGTAAATCACTCATGAAGTAAAGAAACATCCGTATCCACTCTGGACTAATATTGGTTTACCTGTCAAAATATATAAATCATTACATCATGGAAGATAGATTATGTAATTTCAAAACAAATGCTTTCAGTTAGACAGTCTCTGTTCTAGGAAAAAAGAACATTGCTTTTTAGCAAATGGCAATTAGTTATTTATCCTTCAGAAGCTTCTTCAGACTAAACAAGAACTCTGCCTTATTTTCCATGTCTGATTTATTTGAATGAGTTTGGGCCAAATAAATAGTCATCCTTAACTTTGCAGCATTTCATGCAAGTCCCCAGGAACACCAACTTTCCTCACATTGTGCAAAAGGAAGGAAAGGTTGATTATTTAAGTAATTATGTAAGAAAAAAAAGATGTCTGCTTTTATGGAAAAGTCTGAGAATATGGTTTTCCACATTCACATGGGAAAACAACACAAGGTTGTCAGGTGACGTCTTCACAGAGATATATTTAGATCTTCACATGCTTCCAAAGCTGTCAAAATTCAGAGAAGTACAATGTAATGCATTTGTTTCAAGAGACTTAATCACAGGACATTCAGAATCAACACATGTCTATACCTTGGTAACTAATGCCATGGCGTACAGCAGTTTTGGCTTACAGAAGAACAATGAATCTTCTTTGGAACTGCATAGTGCTATTACATAAGGAACGAGTGAAGCTCCAATAATATTTTCATGTGAATAAAAAAAGAAAAGAGCATGTGCAGAACTGCCCCGCATGCATGATATTAGTATTCCAAGGAAATTGGGCCAAAGTATACAATGACTTTAAAGTCCTGTTTAGATTTACATGAATATGTATTTGTATTTTAATAGAAACTGATACTTATAGTTGATTCTTTAAACCATAATCCTGGTAGTTGACTTATTACACAAGCACTCTCATATTTACCAAACATGTGTGGTAGATGTAAATATAATTCAGTCTCACAACAGGAGTGTAACAATATGTGCTCATCATTTTATGCAACTTTGCACTTTGCCATTCTTTGCTTACAATAACAGAGTTGTGGCAAATCAGTTGCGTTATATTTTATCTAAATTTGATGAGAAGTTTTGGTCAGGATTTAGTGTTGCAGATAACAATGAAATAAGTCTTGTTTTTGTCTTGATGGGGTCTGTCTCTGACTTTTCATAAAGGTCAGAAGATGCTTAAAACACAAACGTATGTGCCTTACAAGGGGGTTCTCTCGGTAGCCATTTGTGAGTTTTGACCCACATCTATTTAGAGGAAATTATTATTTAAAAAAGTAAGTAGGTTACTTCAGGGTTTAACATCCACTATTAAAAATAACATATCAGATATATATTATGTGCACTGATGGTTATTGTTATACAAAACCTATTCCTTCTTCAGTAAATTACTTTTTGAATGAGTTCTTCACTTCCATTAATTGTCTGTGATTGTTGTTCATATTGCATGTAAAAAGGTTTATTGGAAATCATCCAGTTACACAAACATAAGGTTATGTCCCTTAATACAAATATACAAATATACAATACAAATATACGGTGTGAAAACCACAGAATCCATATCTGTTCTCTGTTCAAGCTTGCATTCTTCAATGGCATGTATGGAAGAAAAAAAAAGAAAAGAAAAATGGACTATAGTCAATTGATTCCAGACTTCGGGAAAAGCTGGGAGTGGAGGAGGAGAGTGAAAAAAAGGGGGTTGTGAAGCGTGTCCAGAGAAAAAAGGTTCTCCCTGTCATCATCAAAACTAACCTTTGCTATTTTTGCATTGTTGCTGATGAAGAGCAGGCTTAAAAGGTAGTTTGGAGTCAGATATGGGTGATAACCAGCGTGAGTCTTTTGATGTGCGAGTAGATGAAAAGGAGCAGGGATGTCTTGATTTATGTGTTGGCCTCTGTAAGTTATTGGACTGATGCCATACCTTGTTTCTCCATGGAAGGTATTATGTCTTCAAAATAAGTGAGGGTGGAGGGGAGGTTTTGGGAGTGAAGTCTGTTACTCTGTGCTGGCCCATTCCTTCATTCTTTTTCTTTTTTTGTTGTTTGTTTTCTTTTATAACATCTCTTACACTTTTGACGGCTGCGCTTCTTTCCAAGTCACAGGCAGCTGACTAGCGGCACAAGCACTGACTGCTGTTTGTTTCATAATTTCCATATTTGAGGAAACAGCTTTGAATTTATTAGAAGGTAATTAAACAGGCATTGTGGGAGTTCACCAGACTAGATTTAAAGAGATTAACCTTTTAAAAGTGCTGTTTCTTTGACCTCATTGACGCTTAAAAAAAAAAAAAAAAAAAAGGCACGGCCAGGTATATATATATGTATTGCTTCTCTTGTAAGACAACAAAGCTTCATCCCAGAAGCAGATATATGACCCTTGTGCACCTGCACCTCGTTAGGAAGCCATATATTTCTTATGCCATACCGTAAGCCCATATTGATGACATAGCTGCTTTATAGTGCAGCGTAACTACATTTGGTTTGCTGTGTTTTGTCAGCTAAGGACCACAGAGGTCTGGCAAAGGCTGCTTGCTCTCTCCTGAGCCCTTCTCTCTGAACGCACACTACCTGACTGCACTGTTTCTGCCTGTGCTGCTGCTCCTGAGGTGGGGAAATTGGTCAATCCAAAGAGGTGTCAAGCCCGGAGAAGGTAAGTGCTTTTGCAAATGTATTCACAAAAGCTGGAGTTTATGGGGATGTTTTTTTTTCTTTCTTTCTGCAGCTGAAAGACTTGCTGACTGACTCCATTTCAAACTGCAATATATGGCAATGTGTACCAAGATATGCAGCTAAAATGCTTGCTAGCAGAATTACAGCTATGCATATCTTTTGCATTAAGTCATATTTAGATTAGTGTAGTTTTGAAGTTGGAATTTTTATCATGAAGTAATATTTTTATTGCATTTATTTAGGCAAAATGTCTTGCAACTTTTTTCACTTTAAATATTGGATGATGCATTCAAGGCACATAACACTTCAGTGGTTTCAACTTTAGTTTAGTTAGTTATATGATTTATTTTGTATATCTTGACCTATTTGAATCTATTTAAGTAAAATCTTTCAATAATTCATTTTTAATCAGAATCCTACAGTTCTGTGTTTATTTATTTAGTTTTTCCCCAAAAGTATTATCAAAACAGGAATGCTGAAATGAATAGTTAGTTTCTCACAACAATGTTGAAATGGTTTAAGTGAGGAAAGCAGTTAAAGCCATAGTGTTGCTACAGATGTCACTTTGGCAAGTTTCCTGGGGATAGATATGTATTACTAGATATGTTTTATACATTTATCAGCTTCTACAGTTTCAATCAGAATTAATTCCATCTGTGGCACAATAAGAGAACCAACAAGCAGAACGATTTGTTGATTTTTATGTTGTTTTATATTCAATTGGCTAAGGTTGTAAGCACAGAGAAATACATGCATTTGGTTTTAACTGCAGCACAAGCTAGTGTGCATGTATTGACATGTTTGTTCCAAGCTTTGGCTATTGATCGTTAAGTTAAATAATATTCATGATACCAATTTTATATTTTATTCAGTTCTATTGGTTTATATTTTCTGATTTGATTAACACATTGGCAGACATTAGTTATGCAATGCAAATTATGTTTTCAACAGTGGTGCATTTTTTTCACAGAACCTCAGGGCTTTCAATTGTTCTTGACTCCATATGATGTATCTGTGAAACAAGTTATGGACTTAACTTAAACCAAGAGCAAAGATAGAAGAGCAAAGATATTGAATATTACTAAATAGTAATTGTTTATCTTATTTTATTTGCTGTATTTTCTGGTTTAGATTTGAATGCTATGAATAACTATTTTTCATCTACATATATTTTGTATTATCTTTAAATGAAGTCAATATTTACACATTTTCTTTCAATCTCATTAAAAGCAAAGCCATTACATGTAAGTTAAGAACATGTTTAAAGTATTTAATAACTGATAGAATACTCTTTACAATAGCAGCCACTGTCAATTTGAATATTTCAGATTCCATTTAATGTTGTACTAAAATCATTTGTGCACATCCAAAAGTGAACAAAAGAGAGAAAAAGTGACAAGATTTTGTCAAAGGATTCTAAGGTACTTTACACTAGCTCAGCTTTCATAGCTGTTAACCCTTTAGTGTACATTGATACACAGGACATGGGATTCTGTATCAGAAATCCTGTCCTTTCAGATTATATTCACAAAGATGCAATTCAATAAAGTCTAGTAATATATACAGTGCAGGTCATGACAAAAAGTTTAAACAAACAGCAGCTATGAGGCATCAAAGAGGAATATGTTTCTCCTTTGCTTGTTGCTGAAATTAACCACAAGGTCACAATGACAGCAAAGCAACCATTTGGTGATTTTCACTTGTATTGATTTTGCACCCTGTAGTTCAGCTTCCACATATAAAATCTAAGGTTTATGAAGTGTTGTTGATATAATTGAATATAACCTTCTCAGTGATTATCTTGATTTAAGGATATCAGTTACAATTGGTTACTGCTAAAAGAGAAAGGTGATTACATCATTTATCAACAATAAAAGCATATGTTACAAATAGCTGATTTGTTCCAGAAATGAGTAATCACATTTTAGTGAAATAAATCAGAATGGACAAAATGAACACACCGCTTGTTTTTTCCCAGTCGAAACAAATTTAATCAATACAGTTTTCTCAAGGATTCATCATTAATCACTAATTCATATTATTGATTACATTAAATCCATCATCAAATGACATTGTTTTAAATGAAGGATTTGCATTCTTTTAGCTACCAATGTATGTAACAATAAGGTTGATATGTAATTGATATTTAACAGAACTGACATTCAGACAAAAAGTACTTCCTGTTTAATTTGACTGTCTTTTTTCTCTTCCAAACAGAATTCAATACACTGCTTCAAGATGAATAATTTCCATCTCCCACTTTTAGCAGCATTGTTCAGCTGTGTTCTGTGCCAGTATGATTATGTATACTATGATCATCCAATATCCATGCTGGGACCCTCTGGACCTAACTGCCCACAGGAGTGTGAATGCCCTGTCAATTTCCCAACCGCCATGTATTGTGACAACCGCAAACTGAAGTACATACCCATAGTGCCTACTGGAATCAAATACCTGTACCTGCAAGGTAACCAAATCGATTCAATCAAGAGTGGCGTTTTTGATAATGCCACAGATCTCTCCTGGCTCATCCTTGACAACAATCAAATTGTTAACAGCAATATTGCCAAAAATACCTTTAACAAGCTGAAATCCTTGCAAAAGCTTTACATGAGCTTTAACAATCTCACAGAGCCTGTGGGCCCTCTCCCCAAGACCCTCAATGAGCTCAAATTGGTTGGGAACAAGCTCTCTAAGTTCCCATCCAGCCTCTTAGATGGACTGGAGAATCTCACTTCCGTTCACCTTCAAGAAAATCAGCTGAAAGACGATGCCATCGCAGGAGCTTTTAAAGGAGTCAAAGGCCTTGAGTACTTGGACATAAGCCATAACAAAATTAAAAGATTGCCTCTGGATATGCCAAACTCATTGGAGACGTTCTATGCTGACCACAACAACATCACCAGCATCCCAAGCGGTTACTTGCAGAAATTTCCCAAACTGCAGTATCTGCGAATCTCCCACAATCAGCTGGTGGATTCTGGCATCCCTGACAATGTCTTCAACATCTCGTCTCTAATTGAACTGGACCTGTCTTTCAATAAGCTCAAGTCCATCCCAGCTGTCAACGAAAACCTGGAGAATCTGTACTTGCAAGCCAACCAAATCGACAGTAAGTTTACTACTGCTATTGGATTTTCAATGTGTACTGGATATCATTGGTGATTCTGCTAAACAACATACATAATAATACAGTAGCACATGTATTTTCATGAACATTATGAAATTATGATTCACTTTTTCTCAGGTGTGCAATGTGATAGTTTGCTTTTGTTACAATGCATGTTTCACCCCTATTTAATTAGTCCTTAATAACATTGTTCTGCGTGTGAATGTTGATGTTCTGCTAATGTCTAAAAGCAGTTTAAATACTTTCAGTAGCTATTTACCACATATATCATTCTATGAAACAATACAGTCTACTAATTAGGAACCTTTATTGATTTATTTTTTTCAGAGTTTGATCTGGTGAGCTTCTGCAAGGTCACCGGGCCTCTAAACTACTCCAGACTGAGACACCTGCGTCTGGATGGGAACAACCTGACCCAGGCCAGCCTGCCATTTGACATGGCCAACTGCCTCCGCCAAGCCGCTGAAGTGATCCTAAACTAATGGCCTTGTTGAACCTTTATCATACTTTGTAAAGCCAGGTGGATGTCTTAAGCCATGTCAAGCTTTTCCACTGAGTTCAAATCAGTAAACAGAGAGTTGAACAAAAGGTTTATATAAAAGGCTTTGAACAATGTCTGAGTTCTTAATTTGGTTCTGCTTTAAATAGCATCCAATCCTGAGAGTCCTTTCAAAATTGTGTTTTTTTAAAGACCCTTTTAAATTCCCATACCCATCTGAACAATGCTTGTCCACACCTAGACAACTATGAAATATGATTACATAAATAAAAAAGTAGATTACCTTATTTAGGCACCATTCAAAGAACTAATTTGCTGACTCGCACATTTTTCAAAAGCTTTTGTGAGAATACTGTCAGTTCTATTTTAATTAAAAGTAACTAAATGCTACTAAACAATGCTAACAATAGAGGTTCAGGATTACGATTTGCATGAACCATTTATCTGTCACCTGATAACAAATATCTTGGAAAATATGTACTATTAAAGTACTCTTGAATATAGTATTGATTTCATACCAGCAGATAAGATAGTATGTTTTTCTTAAGGATTGTTTGTTGTTCTTAATGTCAGCGCTTTTCTCTTTTTGTTCTTTGATTTAAAACTATTTTGTAGTATTATGTTTTTATGTACACAGGAAAGCTTTTCAAACATGTTATAGCTGTGATTTTCTAGTACTGCAGGGAGAGAAAAGCTAAACAGTAACTGGGACCATTTAACATACAGGTATGTTAAGTGTGTGGTAGCACTAAATGTCTACAAGAAGGCCAACATAAACACAGAATAAGCATTAATTATCCTTCTTGGATAGAAGAATCAATTGAGTAAAACTATATGTGGACCATGCAATCTAAAATCATTATAATGAAGAATCACCAAAGCAGCATGGTGGCATAATCTGAGGCCTATAGATAAATATAGAAAAATGAACTGTTTAATCCTAATGTATGTCTTTTTGTATCCTGAGCTATGAAACAAAGTTGAATACCAAATAAATATGATTTGTAATTAAAATAATTCAGGCATTCATTTACTACTTTGCAGTTGCTCCATGCTTATTGCATTTAGACCATAGTCATCAAGTATTCATAAACAGATTTTGCTTTCAGTCCATTTTATACTATGTAAACATATATGCAACATTTTCCATTACTTGCATGCCTCTCGTGGTAACTTTGTAATATAATAAAACATAGCAATTTAAGTTGTTGTGTTTATGATTACCTTGTTTGTCATGGTGTACACAAACTTGTAGTAATGTAGTGGATTGCTTAATAACTTCAGCACAAATTAAATCTTGAAATCATCAATGTACTGGATTCCAATGTTTGCTAAATAGGTACTACTGCCAATTAATTTTACTCACTGTAATCTTGTCAATCTCACACTATGTACGTATTAAAAGAAAACTACAGGAACGTAGTAATAACTTCAATAATAATCTCTTTGAAAAGCTACAGATATTGAACGGTACAATTTGTGTTGCTAACAAAAATACAAACATTACAGGTATCTCTTGATGTAATTAACCTTTTCTTAGTATTTAAAGATATCTGTTTAATGTACAAATGTACGACTTCTCTCAGATAGTGTGTGCATCATGGGTATGTTGTTATGCATTACGGATAATTTATATAATTGGCATTTTTCTGTTATTTGTGTTAATCTTTTTTGCTTATCTGTATTGCATGTCCTACCTATGTACTTGTGGCTGTTTCTCCTTCTGGTAATTTTCTCGGTAAATAAAATATTTCTGAACAAACAGCTTTCAGTAGGTATGTCAAAGGTGATTATGAGGAAGGGTTTTGATGAAGAAAGGTAGTCACATATTTAATGTACAAATAATTTTGCAGTAATACCTGCACAGCATTGATGAAAGTCAGTAGTTCATGTGCTTCACTATGCAGACCAATTATTTGCTAAAATAAATTACATAAATAGGATACTTCTTGTCCAAGAAGAAACAGCAATACAGTACCAATAAGTGCACACACACACACACACATACACACACACACACACACACACACACACACACATTCACTCGGTAGTTTTAAAAGAGAAGATGAAAGATGCCCCCACTCACAGTTTCATGTGTTTCTCTGGCACAAGGAAGCTAAAGTCTACTTTGTAGCCACAAGGGACAAAAACTCATATTAAAATGTAAAAGTAACTTTTATTAAGTTAAGTAGATTGAATTGGTTTGGGTAAACAGGAGACAAAGGCAGCAATCTGGTTCCCAGTGAAGCATCTCTTAAATCTTGGCTCTGGCCTTCGGTTTATTAGTCTTTGGCACCACGTTCAATGAAATCCATCTGGTGAGTCTTTCGTTTTTGCTGAGGGCAGTGTCTGGAAGAGATGAATACATTTAGATATTTGTTCCAATGGAAAAACTGAAAAGTCAGTAAAGATTGGACCATGTTGCTCCTTAAAACTTATTTTTTAACCATATTAATTGAATTGCCTTTTTATTTATAATACTTCCAGAGTATTTGATACATTGTATTGAGAGTAGTGTTGAAAGAGAACAGGTATTTTGGCACTCTATGCTTGTGCTATTGTCCTTTTTGATTCTGGGAGGATCCACTGATATGACAACCTATTCCAAGTATTAACCTCTCTCTGCGTGGAAATCTTTTCCCTACTACAGTTCTAAATGTATTAGTCTTCAATATACATTTGAATAGGCCTGTATTTATTTCAAATTGTGTTTTGGCCAAGCTATACTCTCAAACCACATGATTTACTGGCACTCAAATACATTACATTTGAGAAAAAAATAAGCTAAACTATGTATAAGTAAGCAGTTCTGTTTTCATTCTCAGATTGTTTTATTTATTTATTTATTTATTTATTTATTTTGTTCCCATTTACAGTATATATCTGTTTCCAAGGAAGCTTGGATGGAAATCAAAAGAACACACAAAACAGTACAAAGTAAAAGTGAATTATCCCAGACAAAAGCATACAGCCTCCTACAATAAGTATTGCAAAGTAAGATATATGCAATATAATGACATTCCAGAATATGTGCATCATCGAGAACAGGAAGGAAATACAAAATTAAATACACCAAATTAAAAACTCAAGTAACAATGTTAAACAGGGAAAGTAACAACAATTGCAGAAGAACTTCATTAAAAATACAATCCAACTTTTTGGAATTGTATCAAAAGAGGTACAACTGCTCAAGAGCTCCATATTTATTATTTTTTTGGAACACCAGTTCATAAGAGAAAATAAAAAACTGAAACAATGGTATTAATGGGCATAAGCCAAAGTACAAACCTGTTCTGAAGACTTCACACAAAACTTAATGACTAAACACTCATAAGTTTGATGCATTTTTTGAGCAACATGCAAATCATAAGATGAGTAGCTTCTAAAAGAGAGGAAATGTATAGGAATGGAAAACATGGCATGTTTCTGGGAATACATTTTCTCTGATTTATGTATGTATGTATTTATTTATTTATTTGTTTGTTTATTTATTTATTTATTTATTTATTTATTTAGGAGATGAGTCTGCATCACTGTATCTGTGATACAAGTTTTAACCGAAGGGGTATGACCTATTGCTTTGTCCTTGAAGCAGTTAGAGGTGGCTTCAGGAGGAGAAAATTGTCTTGAAATCACAGAAGGACATAAATACGTGAGATGAAGGACTGGCAAGAGATTTGGATTTTAAGTGAGGATGGGAGCAGAATTATCTAATGTACAAGAATTTAAAGGCTGTACACCAAGTTTTCATGCCATTTGTTTCTTTCTTGGATTACAGTTTAAACACATGTAAAGCTGTCTTTTATCATGGGAAAAAATTATGGTGACATCATTCCCCTAGACTTGGTAGAGCATTCAAAGCGCCAGTATCAAGGGGCCGATCCTTTGGCATAGTGGATTTGTTACTTGCGTGGGTCTGTTTGGATCAGACACTTGGAGGTGTGCCTTGAGATGGCTTTTCAAATTCAAATGGGTTCTGACCGGAATATCCAATAAAGGAACTCTTATATCGTATCAAATACTTTGTGTTTTTTCAGTTGCCCCAACAGACCCACCTCATGCAGACTCATCAGATCGACAGATTTAAATTCACAAATATAATTTATGTGTCATGGATGGTAGGCAGTGGCGAGAGAATTAGACTGTTAAAACGACATCCATAAAAAATCTCTCTGGACAAATGTAGTCAACTTCACATTTTAATTGGCCTTTAAAATTATTAAATTATTAAAAGCAGACATGATGAAAGACATGTTTTTCAGTACAGCTGCTTTCAAATAGTACCTGTTATATATTTAGTTGGGTAAGCTGTGGAGTATGAGAGTTTGTAGACTCTTCTCTTCATTTCTAATACATTCTTCTGATTTAACCCAGATAGTGATTCAGGGTTTCAGTGGCATTTGAAATACAGCTTGTATGCATTTATCATACTCTAAAGGTCAGGACAGCACAGTCCAAAAGTGGTAAACATTCTTTGTTTGAAACATGTGATATTACACAATATAATTGATATTTATTTTGAGAAATTGACAGTTTAAAATGCACTGCAATCATGACAGACCCTCCAATTAGAGATATGTGTGTTTGAGTCCACACAATGAACAACATTATTTGGATTTGCACAATATGCAATTAGTTGAATGTGATATTGTGATCAAACTTTCACTGTTTCTAAAGGATAAGTATACTTTTATGCTTTTATATTCTCAACATAAGCCTCAAAAACATCTGGAAAACTGAAGTTGCATATTCCCAATGTACTGACCAACCTTCCAATTTTAAGTATTTCTCTCTCTCTCTCTCTCTCTCTCTCTCTCTCTCTCTCTCTCTCTCTCTCTCTCTCTCTCTCTCTCTCTCTCCATATATAGAAAGACAAAGATTGTATAAATCCTATATAAAAAAGTTTGTGTGTGTGTGGACTCTCAAACTTAATTTCACAAAGTTTCTCCTAAGAAACAAAGTGCATGAGATCACAAGAATTCAAAAGTGGAATACACGTAGTAATGCATAAAAATCTATGTTTCAGCGTATTTAAAACAGGATTTTGTAGATACCCAGGGCAGTTCACCTACTAACCCCTTAACTGGCCCTTGTTGCACAGGCTTTGGTAAACCAATTTTTGCTCTTTTATTGCTGCATTTCATCATAATTAACAACCTTTGTCAATCACATGGTGGATGAACTATAGGAAGTGATCATGGTTCACCATTTTGCACATACAGGTTGGAGAGAATAGGGATTGACCCCACACCCTAAAACCAATTAAAATAATACAACCAGAAATTGATGAAACCAAGAAAGACAAATTCATGGCAAACTCTGAGGTGAACAGGAATAAATGGACAAAAACTAACGGTGATACTCCGGAAATCTTAATATGGATGGCAGAATGCCTGGAGTATGTGCTGATGTAATTTTGTTAAAGTGGTGACTTTTTAAAATGGGAAACACAGACAGTAAAAGGCCAACAACAGGCCTTCTGCGTTTAGTCTTCTTTTGAAAAGGTTGATCAATGTAAATGTGTATTCTGGAGTTGTATATAAAAACAATGACCAGGTCTCCACATAGATTTGCCTGCCAGTTATATTATAACCAATCCAAATGGGTTTTTTGTTGTTGTTGTTGTTATTTTTTTCTAATATGATCCTTGAAAGTTTTAATTTCCTTCACTTCCTTTTAGACCATTGGAAAAACCATGCAACCAGGTCTAGACAATAAAGCCCTTAATATTGAAAGCTTTTCTTTACCTTTGGTAATGAATGTTTAATCAAGAATTCAAACAAATCACTAGCCCTTTCTGTCTGTTTTCCATCAATTCCAAATATAAGCCATCTGTGAGGACATATGTTATACATTTTTCTATGATCTTTTTTTGAGCTGCCATGTGAAAGAATGCAAGCTTGTAGCTGAATACAAAACTATGGGCATTGTCACATTAAGCAACCTCACAATTTTTCCTTCATATCCTTTATCCTTTTCAAACCTCTGCATTCTTGAGCCTAACCTGTCAGAGCATTTCTCTAATAGCTCTGAACAGATACTGACAGATAGATGTGCCCTAAAGCAGCTGTTTCCTATTTAGTGTAAAAAGTAAGGAGCAGACTGGCGCTGAGGTATTATGGTATTTGAAGGTAATGCAAGGGTTAACCATGTTTTAGCCACCTGTGAATATATATTAGGGGGTGCAGTTATACAACCCCAGCATGCAATCTTAAGGGAAAAAAGGCCATTGGCTAACAATCAGACAACCAATGCAAACTCAAAGAAGCAACCAACACAAGTCAATGTTGAAGGTACAGCCTTAGGGAATAATGGTAACAATAATACACATCTAAGGTTCGCTGCAAATACATGGAAACCACAGTGGCGTTTTAAGTTCTAACAGAAGCTGTCCTTCTGACGACAGGATCCAAATAAGCTACTAGTTGCAAGGATTTGAACTTGAAAACACTTTCCTGCATGCATCATCTACCTACAGAGGTCAGAGCTACAGGTTTTAGAAAACCAGGTAACCTTTTCTTTTCTTTTTTTTCTGTTTTTTATTTTTTTGCGGAGGGGGGAGTTATTCACTCTGCTGTGTTATATATGTTTGTATTAGGATGGATTGATGTGCTTGTTATTAATGTGTTCTTTCAAATTTTCATCTCTGCCTAACAATGGTAGTCATCTGTTCTGCAAGCCTACGTTATCCACTTTGAATGTTTGAAAATATTGCTCATTATAGTGTAAATGACTGAATATATAACAGATATTAAACAAACACAATGCTTATGAAAAGAAAGTACATACATATATATATATATATATATATATGCTAAGCAACACACACACACACACACACATACATACATACATACATATATATATATATATTCTATCCTTATTCTAATGCTTAACTGTACTTATTTTTTCGTATTGTATGGGTATATATGTATATATAAATATAAATATATATATATATATATATATATATATATATATATATATATATATAGTATGAGGGAAATAGTACCCCATTGATGAAATACCTTTTCTAAAATATCCTTGTTATCTGCCTCATGTTATTTAAATGCATTATCACATAGCAGTGATATAATTGTGTGTTTGTAACAATCTAATGTTTTATATTACTTAACTATTTATGCTTATTTTTCCTACAATTAATAACCTGGCAACATTTGTTAATTCTCATGTTGACAGTCTTTAGCTTTTGATCACAAAAGCACAGGCCTTCATTTTTTAAAAGTGTATGTTTCTTTAACATTCCTACAATTTAAGTAATTCAGCTAAACTTCATCCAAACCCTGAAATATTTGCTGTAGTAAACACTGTTTAATGAATTGAGAGCCATTTCCAGTTAGTGAGTTACTTTTTATCTTCAGAAATATGTTTTACTTTAAAACAAATGCTTTAGGCCAACATTTGTTTTCAGTAAAATTCTAGTTTATGAATACACAGATTATGTTTTTACTGTAATTGCATACTAAGTAAAATAATAGATTTGACTCCTTTAATCTATACCTGAACCCCTGAGATAGGTGAGCACAGGCAGATTGGAGTGGTCAGAGCAAATATCTTCTGTACTCTTTGGCTGCAAAAGCATAAGTACTGTTAGAATTGAATTCACTCCTGTTTAACATTAACGTCTGGCAGAGCTGATGTATTCAAATGTTAAAAAGTGTAAATGCTTGAAAAAGTGTCATATTTGACAAAACAATGTTTAATATAATTGTACATGTATTAATCCCTGTAGTAATATTAAGGCTATAGACACACATATATATATATATATATATATATATATATATATATATATATATATATATATATATATATGTAATATTTTAAGCTAAGCTGTTCAATTTTGTTTTTTGTATACCTCTGACTCCTCCCCCCTCCACTGATTGGCATATTATTATTATTATTATTATTATTATTATTATTATTATTATTATTATTATTATTATTATATGACCCTTTTGTATACTTGTTTTGAATCATGTACACAAACTCTGAAAATGTTACATTGATCACAAGGATTCTAAGAGTCTTCTAATTAATTCGTATTAGTGGTTCTTCCTGTAGCTACACCTCACATCTCACTTCCAGCTGAGGTATATCTTCTCTTGTCAGGCTACTGCTATCTTCCCATAAATAATAAATATATATATTTTAAATATAGAGTAGAAATGTGTGAGGTATAGTCTGTAATCCATATATTTATTTTATAGATTGAAAATATATGGTGAAGGATCACACATATAATAACAATGTACAGTGGGGGAAAAAAGTATTTGATCCCCTGCTGATTTTGTACGTTTGCCCACTGACAAAGAAATGATCAGACTATAATTTTAATGGTAGGTGTATTTTAACAGTGAGAGACAGAATAACAACAAAAAAATCCAGAAAAACACATTTCAAAAAAGTTATAAATTGATTTGCATGTTAATGAGGGAAATAAGTATTTGACCCCTTCGACTTAGTACTTGGTGGCAAAACCCTTGTTGGCAATCACAGAGGTCAGACGTTTCTTGTAGTTGGCCACCAGGTTTGCACACATCTCAGGAGGGATTTTGTCCCACTCCTCTTTGCAGATCCTCTCCAAGTCATTAAGGTTTCGAGGCTGACGTTTGGCAACTCGAACCTTCAGCTCCCTCCACAGATTTTCTATGGGATTAAGGTCTGGAGACTGGCTAGGCCACTCCAGGACCTTAATGTGCTTCTTCTTGAGCCACTCCTTTGTTGCCTTGGCTGTGTGTTTTGGGTCATTGTCATGCTTGAATACCCATCCACGACCCATTTTCAATGCCCTGGCTGAGGAAAGGAGGTTCTCAACCAAGATTTGACGGTACATGGCCCCGTCCATCGTCCCTTTGATGCGGTGCAGTTGTCCTGTCCCCTTAGCAGAAAAACACCCCCAAAGCATAATGTTTCCACCTCCATGTTTGACGGTGGGGATGGTGTTCTTGGGGTCATTCCTCCTCCTCCAATCACGGCGAGTTGAGTTAATGACAAAGCTTGATTTTGGTCTCATCTGACCACAACACTTTCACCCAGTTCTCCTCTGAATCATTCATTGGCAAACTTCAGACGGGCCTGTACATGTGCTTTCTTGAGCAGGGGGACCTTGCAAGGGCTGCAGGATTTCAGTCCTTCACGGCGTAGTGTGTTACCAATTGTTTTCTTGGTGACTATGGTCCCAGCTGCCTTGAGATCATTAACAAGATCCTCCCGTGTAGTTCTGGGCTGATTCCTCACCGTTCTCATGATCATTGAAACTCCACGAGGTGAGATCTTGCATGGAGCCCCAGACCGAGGGAGACTGACAGTTATTTTGTGTTTCTTCCATTTGCGAATAATTACACCAACTGTTGTCACCTTCTCACCAAGCTGCTTGGCGATGGTCTTGTAGCCCATTTCAGCCTTGTGTAGGTCTACAATCTTGTCCCTGACATCCTTGGACAGCTCTTTGGTCTTGGCCATGGTGGAGAGTTTGGAATCTGATTGATTGATTGCTTCTGTGGACAGGTGTCTTTTATACAGGTAACGAGCTGAGATTAGGAGAGTCCCTTTAAGAGAGTGCTCCTAATCTCAGCTCGTTACCTGTATAAAAGACACCTGGGATCCAGAAATCTTGCTGATTGATAGGGGATCAAATACTTTTTTCCCTCACTGTATATGTGTTCCTTATGGGTTAATTTAATGACTTTTTTAATGGTATCCATACAGCTTTAAATTTTTTTGTGCAAACTAATGCTTTTCAGTTTGGTATATTTGAAATATTTTCTTTTTCTACACATGAATTTCAAATCTGATTCCTCTGGGTCCTAAGTCCTTCTACAGCTCATATGACACTAACATATTTCTTGATAGAAATGGAGGTAGTTAGTATTACCTACTCCATGGCCAACCCGTACTCACTCAAGTGTTGGTGACCAGCCCCAGAAAAGTAGGCACTTCTCTAGATCTTAACCAAGCAGAATGAAAGCAGGTGCAATGCTTTTACTTTTGATACACTATGCTGAAGTTCAACATGAATATCAAGAGATGCGTTTAAATATTTTAATGAATGACTTTGTTTTTGGCCTATTCTGCATTTGGTTAGTTATATATGTTTTGTCTCTCAACCAATGAGTTGAGAAAAAAAATAGTTTTTAATTGATTAAAAGTATTCAACCGGAACAAGGTAAACCTCTTCGGCACATGGTGCTGAAAGAACAGCTCCAATTGACTTAAAATCGGAGCTGGCAATTCTGAATATTGTATTGGTCTGGGAGTATTTAAATTAATTTGAAATATATGCCAAGTACAATTTCTATCTTCCCAACAGTTTGTATCTTGTTATTATATAAAAAACAAATGAGGAGTTTCATTTGGTATGTTTTTTTTAAGATGATTGGGGTCTTTTATGTGATCAATCCAGCAAAATTTGTTGTGGTCCAGCTTTTACTCACACCCTCTTTCCTTGGAAGAGGAAAATTAAATTTTGGATATTTGATGTGCAGTGGTTAATAAAGGAAAGGCAAAACATGTAATACTTGTGTAATACTTCCTACTGCTTGACAAGAGATGTTATTTGTTCTGGGATAATGAATTTAGATTAGGAAGTATCTTGTATTTGAAGAGAGTCTGATTCACAATTAAAACTTCATCTAAGAATAAACATCATACCAATGTATAATGTTGAGGATGTTTTGACACTTTGACAATAAATAACACACCAGCTGTTTTCCCTTTGTTAGAAAATGTTTGAACATGACATCAAATTAAATGAAGAAGTTTATATCCCAAATTAAAGGTTTTGTATGGTTCACATATTTCTTGTCAAAAGTAAGTTGATGCTAATTTAGAATAAGATATTCAAACTACTGTTCTGATGTTATGAATAACATTATTATCTCCCATGTGTCAGTGTGGTAGGATACACTATAGATATATGTAGATGTTTCAAATGAAGACAAACTCCAAAATGAAATAATTAAAGTATAAAACCCTAACAATACAGTTTGCAGATGTTACAGGTAAACTGTTAACTGTTAGCTAACAGAATTACATAGAAGTGAGAAAAATTACAGACTGCAGATGATTTAAATATACATACATCATTTCCTAAACATTTTCTAATCCACAATCACCATAGTCTGCATTTTCCATATAATCTAATGTACCCAGTGTCTTTTAAAGACTCCATTTAGAAGGAGGTGGTCAGTGTGGCTTTGCATGATGCTGCAGAACTGGCAAGAAGCCAGAATGGAGCAAGTAGCTGGACTCTTCCTAAGAGTAAAGGCTAGGATTGATGTAGATACAGAGGTTAATATCACTGACCCTAGTTGGTCTGGTAGAGAGAAGGCTTTGTAGAGACATACTTGATACTCTTGAACTGCTGAAGGCGGATGTCAAAACTCAACTGCAAACTTCAAAAAGGTACTAGAGGATGGCACCAGATGATGTGACTGGAAATACTGTGGAGAGATTCAAGACAGATAATAGAATATAGGGAGTGTAGTGTGTATAGTGTATAGAGGGGTGGAAAGTTCACCAAGATACTTGTTTTCTGCACAATAATTGTGACCCTTCAAGAACTCTCTCAGCTAAAGATCTGTAATGTATTCATTGTATTCAGAAGACATGCTCTAAAAAGAGTTGATATTGCTTGTAAATGGGAGTAAAGAACAGCAATACAAATGAGAGGTTTCGTTACATGAATATTAATGAATGAATATATGACTGGACATTTTTATGATTGCCAAATTGTATACTAACGCAGAAGGAAAAAATATATGTTATCATCGATGCATGGGAGTTTTGTGGTGGAGTGAATAAGAACAAGATTAGTAACAAGATTATCAAATAGAAAAAACATGGCATTGCAAAAACAACAACACACACATAAAAGAAAACAGACCAACTGGATCAACTTTTATCAGACCTCTTAAATAACACAGATCAGTTAAGTGTAAGGGTTTGTTTTGTTTTGTTTTGTTTTTAAACCCAGACTGTATTAGCCTGATTGAAACTGGGCCACTGTCTGGAACTCAACAGGATACTAAAGCTTAGAGGAAATCTTTAGTGGGATTATGGCTGTTGTTCTTGAAACTTGATTGGCCGAGAGTATATAAGATGACCCCAAAAGTGCCATCAGGCTGAAATTTACTATAAAGGAAAACCTGTTCCTTCCTGTCCGTTTATTGTTTCTAGTGCAGACCTGGAAACAGAATACAAGGGCACTTGCTGAATCTGTCCAAGGTAGGTCCAGAACAAACAACTGAATATGCTACTGACACCAGGGATAATGGACAGTAGAAACGGAACAACCAGGATGAATTCACAAATCTTAATGATCACAGCTTTTAAGAACAGCCAAGATATACCCTGTCCTGTTACGTTCATTCATATTTGATCGCTTCATTATTATTAAAGATGTAAATTGTTTTCTAAATAACAACAACCATATTACCTGTATTTTCTCAGATTCGTTTTGTTCATGTGGAATTGTTCACATATTTTTTATATTAGTGATTTGCATTTACATGTGGCACCAATGTTTAAGTGAACATGAATTGTCTGTAGCCTATATATGTGTGTGTGTGTGTGTGTGTGTGTGTGTGTGTGTGTGTTGTGTGTGTAACAATTGCCTTGTCCCATAAACAGGGAAAAGTAGGCATGAGAATAGAGCGTTATGCTGACAAAGTAGCAGATAATAGCCCTGCAAAGCATTTGGTGTGCCAAGACATTTGCCTGAATACCAGCTGTTCTGCTTTGTTTTCCTTTGATCTCTGTCTATCCCTGGAAAATCAAGAGCACAGGAAAATTAGCTCCAGATGAATTTGAAAAAAAATTAAAAATAAACTAGGACCATATGATAATTAAATAAAAGCCTAACAGCAGTGCTAGAGTGATATAACTGCAAGTAATATATATATTTTTTTTTTTGGTTTGCTGCCTGAGCAATTTTATAACACATTACATGAAGCAAAATTGGCCAAAGAAATTCACCCATTTCCTCTATCTAAATAAGCCCACAACCATGACAGCAAGTACTTTAGCAGGCCAGTACGACTAGCTATAGAAACCGATTCAGTTTTGCACTAGTCAGTATGGCTTTCCTATAGATTTCCAGTGCGCAAATAACCAGCAAAGATCACATCAGTTGAACACGTTTGACTCACAGCAGATTAGTGACAATCCATCTGGCAGAAACTAAATTGAAACTGCATTCTGATTAGTGTGCGTCAAACAGAGAATATTAATGGAAACGCGTGAATATGATGGATATGCTGGTGTACAGGTTCCCAGGGAGTGACATTGACTCTCTATAAAGAGGTGTGGCAAAAATGAACAGATTGTAGTGAAAACTGGGTATTTACTCGGTAACATGACAATTGTTCCACATGGGGCAAAAGTCACTGTACTTGTATAGTGGTCCAGAATCAGACATTTATTGGCATCTGTCAGTAATCAATAAACTGTATACATCAGCTCAACTACCTGCATGTATAGGACTTAATTGTGTTGTGTTATCATTAGACAATATGATATTTGTCTTACATGAATATATCCCTATGTGTTTTCATACTTAACATGTTCCGTTTTCTTTACAGGTTGAACAGCAACGCCAAGATGTTTGCAAGCATTGCTGTTTTGCTACTGGCTGCTTCGGTCTGGTCTCAAGATATGTCTTATGCTGAATATCTTGAACAAATTCAGGCATGTCCAGAGGAATGCCGTTGTCCACCTAGCTTTCCCAATGCTGTTTATTGTGACAGCAAGGGGCTGAAGCAGATACCCAGCATCCCCCCCTACACCTGGTACTTGTATCTCCAAAACAACCTGATCGATGTTGTTTCAGAAAAGTCCTTTAAGAATGTCACGCAACTCAAGTGGATCAACTTGAACAAGAACAAGATCACCAATAACGGGATTGAAAAAAATGTATTTCAGGAAATGACAAGTCTGCTGTATTTGTATATAGAAGATAACCTGCTGGACGAAGTGCCCTCTCTTCTTCCAAAAAGACTGGAACAACTGCGACTATCAAGGAACAGAATCTCCAAAATCCCTCCTGGGGTCTTTGATGGCATGGAAAACCTTGCAATGTTAGACCTTCAAAACAATAAGCTGGAGGATTCAGCCATTACAGAAAATACCTTTAAGGGCACGAAGAATCTCGTCCAGATCAACCTGTCTAAAAACAATCTGAAGAAAATGCCTGCTGGATTGCCTTCAACTACCTTGCAGTTATTCCTTGATAGCAACTCAATTGAGAAAATCCCTGACAACTACTTCAAGGAAACACCAAAAGTTTCCTTCCTTAGGCTTAATTATAACAAGCTTGCTGATGGCAGCCTTCCAAAGAACATCTTCAACATCTCCACCATCCTCGACTTGCAGTTATCTCACAACCAGCTCACCCAAGTGCCTCAGTTCCATCGCAGCCTGGAACACCTCCATCTCGATCATAACAAAATAAAAAGTAAGTGAAGGTTCTCTATGCATTAAGTAGGCCAAATCCCAGCTCTTTATTTTGACAGAGCACAAGTTTAGATCAGGATATGTTTTGACATTCTGCTCAAAGCTTTGTGAGATGATGAATTATAGTGCTGGCAGGCGTTACCTCAGCATAACATCCCATGAATGTTGCCAGTATACTCTTGTGCAAAGAAATGGCAATATGAATTCATGGTGTCCTAAAAAAAGGAGACTTGTCCCATTGCTTTTGGTAATACTATGCAGAGGAGAAATTAATGTAACTGTAAAAAAGTCTGCTGTGTGTCTTAAAATTGTATTCATTAGTTAACCATCTCACAGTTTAAGACAGCTGAATGCTTTTACCATGTTCTCTACTAATGAAAATGAGTTAATGAAAATAAGAACGGCACCACCTCTGTTTTCTGTATGCTGTCTTCATGTAATACATTAGGCTGTTTACATGCAGTGAGTCTATAATTACATTTACTCAACTTACACTTTCAAATAAAATATTATTTTATTCCTTGAATAAACTGCATTTATAAAAACTGCTTCAGCAAGGGAAAATATCTTCCCTCCAAACTTTAGCAAAACTTTACCCACTAAACTAGATCCTAGAGAAAACGGCAATTTCTAAAGCATCCATGTTGTTGTTTCTTTTTAATTACAGGTGTTAATGGTAGTGACATATGCCCTCTGCCTGTCGGTATCGTTGATGACTACCATGATGAAAAGACGCCACGTCTACGTTACCTTCGTCTCGATGGCAATGAGATAAAGCCGCCCATTCCAATGGACCTCATGATGTGCTTCCGACTTCTACGGGCTGTTGTTATTTAAGCCTGATTCATGTTCACAATCGTGTATGAAATGCATCTTTCCCTGAAAATTTTAATTTAAAAAAATACAATATTTTGAGCCTAAACAAATGAGTCTTGCATTAAACTAGCACAATCTACCCTTTTAAGGACCAGAACTTTACTGTTTGAAGTTCTATATTATTATTTGAACATTCCTAATTAATTTGAATAAAAAAGTAAATGGAAAAATAATTAATACATTATACTTTATACTAGAATATCTATCCTATAGGTTGGATGTTGACACGATTGGATAGTTAATAGTTAAATCTGGGATATAACTGGATAAATGAACAGATATATTATTGTTGAGGATAACATAAAACAGATTTTACTGACAATGCCTACCCGTTTATGATTAAAATAATTTATTTGATTCAATATAAATATTCAGTGTTTCCAAAACATAAACCATATTTTATTAACTTTCTGTTAGTTTACACTTTATAGTATTGTTCCTTTAGTAATATCATACACTTATTTTTTAGGTTGCTGTGCATATTCTTTTTTCCCCTTGCTTGTTCAGCTTTTTGCTCTTGTTTTGTCATTTGTTTATTTTTTAGCAACCCTGTCAGAAATAATTTCATCCACAGTTATGTATTTTTAGGATACATACACCCAAAAGAATATTACTTGACATGCCATTTAGCATTATAACAATACCCAATGGTAAGCATACTGCATAAAAAGTGCCTGAAAAACAAACTATTTTTAAAGATGAATACACTACAGTACCGGGATGCACTAGGTTTCTTCATGTTCTATTTATTGGTTATTCACAATAGTTGTGTTTGTGTGTTTGTATGATTCAACCAATTGCAATGTTTGTAATAAATAGTGGGTACCATAATATAAATGAAAACTACAAATCTGAATTAAAAGTTAAAAAAAAAAAAAATATATATATATATATATAAAATAAAAATAATATTTTAACAGCTCTGTAATAAATGGGGAGGGGGTTTCAAATAGCTTAGTTTATTTCATTTCATTTGTATTAGCTAAATATACATGTATATCAAGGGTGGGTCTGTACTTTTGTGTTTCACAGAAATGACATCTGTGATCTGGTCATTATAATAATAAACGCCATTTATTAACCAGTCTTGATTATTTTTTTTTAAATGTCAGTGAAAGAAAACACATTCGCCTGAAACATATTTGATGACTCTCTTATAATTTATCCTCAAATCTTATCTCATTTAATTGAATCTACCTTTTAAATAATTAAATAAATATTCCTTACGGTTAATATTATCAACATGTATCTACTCTATTTTCTAAATATCCTAGGTCTTTTTATTCACTCATATATTCCCTTGAGTACAATATAAATCACTAACATTATAATTATATACAAATTGTGAATATATCTTAATTGTATATATTACCTCTCTTTCCAGATGGTCCACAATTCCATCATAAGCTGTGGTTAACATTTTTTTCCAAACAAAATACATGAGTAATGGAATTAAAGAAAAACGACAGCTGCTTTGTAATTTATATGTTTCCTGGAATGTACAGATTCATTAGTGTTCAGATTTATAGTGTCAAAGTCCAATTTACTTTTGTACACTGTAAGTTATTTGGATACCTTCATATTAGTGAAATATGTATGTATGTACAGTCTGTATGTATATGTATTTAATTATTCCACATATACCTTACACAAATCACCCCTCAATACATTTTCATTGTTTTACACCTCCCCAATATGGAACCACAAATTCTTAATCAGCTCCACTAACTGCTTCACCCCTCAAACTGGCACAGGAGAGGAGAAGACAACACGCATGCATTCTCTGAATAGTGCAATGTCGAGATTGGTGCATCTGCTTAATTTCACACTCGAAGTCCAAGGCAGAAACATCTCTGATAACACTACATACCTGGCTAGATACAGCAATACAGCTACAATTGCTAAGGAAACCCTGGCCAACTCGATGCCACCCAGCACTGACAACTACTAATAAATTGTATACTACTTGAGGGCTATATGAAATCAGATATCTGTAAGTGACAGCTTTTAAATCTGCCTCATACCTCTTTCCCTTCAATGGATTCTGAGTGTTTATGGGCTAAACGTACACCTGAGGCCTCACCTCTGCCTCGCTGCATTCCTACTGTCAGACTCGATAAATCTCCACATGCGACTGGAAGAATGGTGTTGTGTTCTCTGGAGATCCAGCTTTTTGAAGTGGAGATGATGGCAAATCATTACCTTATGTTCATACGCTTGACTACCTATTGAAACAAATAAGATTTAAAGCACAGTAACAGTTAAATATACAGTAGGCCTGCCTTTGTTTACCACCGCACCTTACATATGGAAAAAACAAATAGTAAATGTCATCAGCTTTTATTGAAAACACTTTTAGGCACATTTCCTTTGTGAAATAGTATATAAGAATAGCTTTTTTACTTTTGAGCTTTATTTATTTATTTATTTATTTATTTTACTGTTCTATAAGTTGTTAAGCTTGTCTTGCATCACAACTACTCCTTTCAATATATTTCAATTTGCTGACTTTCTGGGAGGAATGCTGGGTTGATGGTGTGTGGGCCGGTGGAGACGCCTTGAAGAAGACAAGACAGAACAGAAAGCCTAGCCTAGGTCGGGTGCTTACTACACAGTAATCTGTCTCCCTCACTAGCCTTGGGCCGCTATTTGGCTTACGAAGTAAAAAAAAATGGGGTTTAGAGAAAGAGCCATAGTCGGTGTCCAGTTCAGGGTTGGTCGTACGGTGTTGGGTTCAGAAATGGGTTGGTTAGCCAGTGAATACTTACAATTGCTCATGCAAACTCTCTCTCGCCCTCCTGCACCTCCCTCCAGGTATCGTGCAATGAAAAGCGCAAGCGGAGGAGTTTAAATAGGGCTACGGACTTATTCCTTGCAGGTGTGTACTCAGGACGATGGACAATAGTGTGTTGTCAGGGCGATGGCAGGTCAAGGGTTGGGGCGGAGACCAGGGCCCATATTCATAAAGCGTCTGAGAGTGAAAAATCGGTCCTAAGTGCCTGAAATATCTGAGCATGATGTCAGTTTGCTCCTACTTTTAGTCTTAGGAGTAAAAGCTATTCATAAAGATTCTTTAGAATGAAAAGTACTTCTAACTCGACCAATATTTAGGAGACATTACGAGGTTCACTAACTAGTTAGGAGTTGGGAAACGGCAGCAATGAGAAGACAACTGAGCGCACCTTCCGTGACAGGAAAGGTGCTACAGCTGTGTGATGATGAAGAGTTACTGCGGTGATATAGATTGGACAGAAATTGAATACTGCTATTTACTGAACTAATCAGAAATGCAGTTTCTTCCACCACTGTCAGAAATGCAGCACTTTCAGCATAGATAAAGGTGGTGACAATGTTGCGGTCACCTGGCAGTTTAATGATTCCTAAATGGAAAAGGAAACCCAGAGACTGTAACCAATACAACATTTATACTTCAAGTTCATAATTATCACAACTACAAGATGTCTTTTGGTAAAAGGTGTATGAAACTTCAGTAGAAGTAATGAGGTAAAATGAGAAAGGTCTTATAGCAGTTTTAAACAATAATAATAATACTATACAACACTATTTGTATAGTATCTGAAACTACTACTACTATAAATAATAATAAGAAGAAGAAGAATACAAATATTAATACAAATAATGGCATAAAGAAAAATAACCTGAGCTAAAAAATTACTTCGGTCTGCCCTTAGTACTGAAATTCAGCAATTCAGCCTTAAGTTATCATTACACCTTTTTATATTGATGAATGCTGTTCAGTTTTGTGTTTGTTTGTTTTGTATATGCATTGTAATAGTTCCATTCACATATCCTGGTGAAAGCCTGATCAGATGTCACCTGATCAAGTTACCATAGCTCAGTAATCAGTTTGAAATCCTGCCTTTTCTCTTTCTCATTCAGTTTACCCAGCAGGGGTATGAAGGCACGCAGGACATCTGTGCAATACTTCTTCTGTACTGCATTGAAGAACTGCCTTGAATGGCAATCGAATTGGCCCAGAAATATGAATAAAGATAAAGTTAGCACACACACGCTGTACTGCCACTTCCTCACCACTTCGAGCAACACAAGCAGATATTATTCTAGCTCTTGGCCTGCTGCTGGAGGAAGACCTTAACCATGCAAGGGGTTTCCGTCCTAATGAATGCTGTCAGGAGTTCAGTACAGAGACTCCATTGTTCTTTGGGCCCTGAAGATTTTCAGATGAAATTGAAAATATGTAATAAGTTACTTCCAGTTAGAGACCTTGGAATAATCAAATGATTCATAGTAAAAGGTGCTATTGTTATTTGAATTTGGGAACCGCTATTCTGTATTTGATTTCAGATTTGTAAGGTGCTTAGTGACCAAAAAGCTACAGTTTCTCCTCCACTGTGTCAGTCTTTCCTTCCACACAGTAGGGCACATATCAGGTCTACAAGTGATACCACCCTCCCACAGCCACTGAGTCCCCTTGCCATTGGCCAGGTCCAGATACCCTGAGCTCCTCAGTTTTACAACTCAGGACCATTTGGGAAGGTAGAAGGCAGAGGTAAGCATTTTGGTTTTCTTGATTATATTTCTAAGGCTTAATCCAGGCTAACATTTTAACCCTTTTAAAGCTTTGGGGTTCTTTTTATATTTGGCATCAACTATAGCTCAATGACATTTGTCACATGATTGACCTTAATTCTGTCATTTTCATTTTTTTGATACAGACATAAATTGGTTAACTAATATAAGTGTGTTTGTGTATTATTATTTTGTTTTCTGGGATCACTGTCGTTTCCAGAGAAGTGAGTAATAATCCATTTTGTTGTTGCTTTGGTGTTTCAAAACATGACAAAGGTACTGAGTATTGCTTGATTGTAATGTGTCGTAATGGTACTTTGTACTGAGAAGTGTAGTCTTAGGATGCTCTAAGAAACTGCATCTGTATTTAATTAAACCTGGACAAATTGGTTAATTTGTGTTACTGCTGTTTTGTTATTAATGCTATCATTAGTTTTAGTTGTATAATTAGCATCTGTATTAGCATTTAGGTACGTTAACAAACATTATTCATATTTCATTGGAAGAGTATTATTTAGTGAGGCTACCAATGATACTCTTTTTTATGAAGTAACTGCAAACCCGAGGTATGCCAGGGTTGTAGCCAAACAAAACATAGATGTAGACAACATGCCAGCCTTATTCATGCCCTCCCCACAGAATGCACAGGGTTAATTGTATAGACACTATTAACAAACTTTGATTTTCATCCTTTCTGTCTTTTATAATTTATTTGAGTATGTGCAATTTGAGAAACTGACACTGGGCAATCAAAGTCATCAACAGTTAACAATAAAGCCCAAATTCCCAGAAACATGTTGGCAAGTCTCAATACCCCAACTGGCTATCAGTGTAAGGAATAAGGTATACTTAACTACAGACTTGAAGCATCTACCTAAATCATGAACTCAAAAGCGGTCTAATCATTCACAGATCCAGACTGTTGCTTCAATGTGTTATTTCAGCAAATAAGCTGGTAATTGTATGTTATTATGCACTGCTATTTATTTCCCAAGGTAACTACACTTCACTGTATCAATTAGTCAAAGGTTTATGTGTTAGAGGATCTGAACTCCTTTTTCTCCTTTAAAAAAATCCTAAAACGTTTATTTGTAGACATCAGTCAGTTGCAGTCAGACTGCCATTCTGTCCTATAACCCCAGTGGAATTTCATAAGTGCATGCCTAAACCAGTTTGTATAAAAGCCTTCTTTCAGAGCTGAGCGATTCAGTTTGCCTACTTTCTGTCTGCCGGATTTACATACGCTGCAGATGTACTTCAGTGTCCAGAATTTATGCTATCGGGTCTCCCTGTCAGCCTTCAGGCTCAACTTTCTTTCAGCACATTTTTACAGTAAGAAAATAATCTCCAAGAAATGTAGGCTGCATTTTTGAGGCCCAGAATTCTTGAAATACTGCTGCAAACCCAGTTAATTCATTTTTCTAAGGAGTAAATAATTCTCGTCAAATGTATGCGTGGACATTTAGGAAAGTTATTTCAGAGTTACCACTCATAAGTTCCAAACAGTGAAACAGCAGTGTATCTTGACTACGATACTATATTGAAGTAACGAAGGATTACAAAGGTGGAGTTTGAGTTGAAATTGCTTGATTAGGTTTTGAAACATCAGGCAAAATTCCATTCCATTCCTTTCTTTCAGCATAAGTTCCTTTCAGAACCCCCAACTTGTTGAATAAATTCTGCTGGATTTGACTTAGTGACTTGTAAAAATGCGTATTGAATAACCTGATATTTGACAAATCCTTGCAATAAAAATAAAAAGAGTAAAAGGCCTAATATTTATAATATAGTATGTGCAGTTAGATGCCTGGTCAGTCTTGAACCACCCTCTCAGATATATCTCTAGGGGGTTGAACCAAGTGCAGAGTGAATGATGTCACCATAACAGGCTCATTTTATACACTTATAGCCCTGTTATGCCAATGATAAAATGTTGACAAAGGATAGTGTGGTATTTATAGTTAGTCTCTAAGAATTAGTCATGTAAGGTTTGCTTGGTTGTTAATGCCAGATTTATTTAGAACGCCTTCCCTATATTGAGCAATGAAGGTCACTGAGGGTTAGAAAGACAACTGTTCAATCCGACATCACTTTTTTGTTGTTGTTTGTTTGTTTGTTTTGTTCTAGCTGAGGAAGAAATAAGCCAGTATATTCTATTCTTAACACAACTTCATACTAAATTATCTTGGTATTAAAAGTGTTCCCACTTCTGCTTATAAACCTAATAATTAAATGTTGTTGTAACTAAACCCTTTCTCTTCCATTTAGGTTGGGATCATGAAGACCTTTGTGAATTTAGTACTGGGTCTATTTATTGTGAAGGCAATTGTTGCTGCTCCATCAAGGCAAGTGAGACAGACCCCAGGCAGATATGACGCGTCAAACTATGATGTAGATTTGGAAAAACTGAACTTTGAAGATCAAGACATCTATGAATATGAGGATGAACTTACAATTGATGAACCCCAAGTAAGACACTTATCCTTTTACATTTGGTACCAGTTGGAAATAGATTGGTGTTTTTGTTGTAGAAAGGCATACACAGTTAAATGCTTGGTTTGTACAAGTATTTATAATAATTACTTTATTTTGTGCTAGATTTTACATAATACAGTGAAGTATGTTACTTTTCATGAAAATACAAGTTTCTGAAAAATTGCTAAACTAGGATAAAAGTAGAACAGGTGTTTGAACCTTTCCAAACTGTTGTCATTTTTATAGAAAATGCAGTATTTATAACACTGGAAGCGGTCACTGAAACATGACGTGACAGTATAAACCCACCCAATACAACCTTCCCAACTCCCTACTTTTCCAACACAGTTAAAATGGCTTTTTGGCAGTGAGGGTAACATCCCTCCTGCCTCTAATAAGTTACAGGCTGGAGTGTCTGATTGGCTGATTGGCACTTGCACTTGTATTTCATTATATGATTACAGTTATTTATCAACTAATCAGATATTGTGGGGGGAGGTCTGTGTCTGGGGATCTATTTGTGATATTTTATAAGATGAATAAATCGAACCCCAAGATCTTACAAAATGTACCTATATCAATTTATTTTGCCTTGATACCTTTCCTGCTTGAAGTCTATTTCACTAGCCAGAGCTGATTTCAAAATGATGATACATACATACATACATACATACATACATACATACATACATACATACACACATACATACAAATAAATAGATACAAATATCATTTTAAAAATAACAAATCCAACATTTGTTCCCGTCTTCCACTCATACCAAGACAGATACAGGCGTGACAACCATCGCATTTATCATATATGCAGGTGGACTTTTCTACTGATGTACACAACAGATATCATTTATTTAGTATTTGAAGGTTCTACCTGTAATTAAATAGTGGAGAATCAGCTTAAATAAAGTGTTCTATAAAATCATAAAGACATGCACAAAAATGAAAACAAAATAGATACATGTATACAAACATGTACCAAACAAATGTTATTGCTATACATAGCAAGATATTCTGACCCAAATAAAATCTTGTAGGTTCAGGTAGGTGAGCAGGGATGCTTATAAAATGAATTGGGAATTTGTCGTATTATTACCTTAATTTTCAATTCATGTCAGTGGTTTAAAAGTCTGTTTTTGATAATATATGTGTTTAACAGTACAATTATTTTGGCCCAAATCACATTTTTATAGTTGCTTGGATTTTTAAATTGTATTGTTTGAAAGAGTCACCCAAGATGAAGATTCCACCCAAATAAATAGTATATGTTTCTCATAATTTTCCCAAACAATGTGTATCTGCAAACAGATACATTATTTCTGTCACTTCCACAAAATTTGCAAAAATGTGGAATAGCAATTCGCTGCATAAAACAACTAAAGTTGCAATGTCTCTCTAAAGACTTTCAAAGCCACAGACTTTCTTTCAAACAGAAAAAGAAAAGAAAAATGTTTGCCTCACTGACAGATTACTCTTTACTTATGCTTGGAAAGCAATGGTTTAATTATTATGTGTTCTTGTGTGAGTGCTTTGTAATAGATGTTCTGTGTCTCAGATAAACTCCTCTTGGAAGTTATATCCTGTACCCACACAAAGGGTACAGTTCTGTCAACCAGCTTTCCCATACTGGTTGGCCAATGCATTACATCTCAAGACCACCAACTGAGAGGGTGAAAGGATGGTTTAGTCTCAGTGCTCATCCACCCTTGTCCTGTTGTTTGAATACCAAGAATGCAAAGGAGTGCCAAACTGCAGATCCAAAGTGCAACCAAGCCTAGCCAAAACTTAAAATGTATGCTGAAGTATAGAACTAAAGATGTAAAGTACTGAATTAGGAGAAACTTATCCGCTGCCACGAGTTTTCTTCAGCGTGGATCTATCTTGAAATTATATTAATGCTTTGCAATTCAGGTTTGGAAGTAAAAGGATTAGGCTTTAGGATTTCAATCACTTCCATTGCTTTTGAATACAGCAAAAACGAAGTTGGATTGTCATAACAAGGAGCAGCAGGACTGAGTTTTCTACTAAATAGATTGTGCCAAGATCCTAATGCAATCCTGATGTGCATTCTTCTCTGAGGAACCCACAAACCCATGTTCATTTTACTGTTATAAAATACAATATCATGATTTTGTAAAGTACATAAAATGGAAGAATACACAGATTATAAAACCCTACCCTGTAAAAATGATTGTGAATGTAATATGAATGTAGAACAATTCTAAGCATGAAGTGCAGCAGATAAAACACAACAATGCCTGGGTAGCAGAAAGCTACTATTTACACTGCAAATGTTTTGTGCTAGATACTTTCACTGTGTAGTAATTTAATAATAATAATATTTATAATAGTGTTACAACTGTGTATGCCTGAATGTGGGGTACAGTGGGTGCATAAGTAATGAAAGTAATATGCCTAGACCATGGAAGTCTTGTGATTTGGAAATAAATAGTTAAAATTATGATTTTCAACTGATTGGTAGGACAATTAATACAGTTGTATGATAAATAGTTGTTTGTTTATGTTACAAAAGATTTAATGGGAATGGGTAATATGAAATAATAGCAGAAAGTGTGTTATTGTTATCCTTGCTGAGCCTGTTCCTATTGCGCTGGGTTCATCAAGTGCAATGAGGGTGTGAGCAGTCTGCAATCTTTCTTTTCTCCAGAGCAAACTGAAGCTGTGTTAAATCACTTCCATGTATTCCCCTAGAGTGCACTGAAAGCTTGGGTTTCAACTGAGAGATAATGTTACTTTTCTAACAGCCCTGGGGAAGAAAATGATAGAGGGAAATTATACCAAGTAGAACATGGTGAATACTGTAAAAACAAATTGTTTTTTTAGGAGCAAACCCTATTAAATATTTCTTCTTTAATTAATTCCTCAGCCAGATGGGCTGTTGCACAGATTTTATAGCGTACAAAAAGCCAATGTTGCTTAAAAAAGGGCAACAGATTCATTGAAGTATTTAGATGTTCAGGTAGAATGAAAACCAGAAGAGCCTGTGGCCCTCCAGGACCAGAAGTGAATATCTCTGCAGTAGACTAGGTGCCCTTTTCAGTGTTGCTTTCAATTATTAAAAGGTGGCAGTGTGAATATTGCCAACAACCCAAAAATGAAATACAGATTGAACTGACCTATATTTCAACTTAAAAAAAATGTTTGGGGTGTATAAAGGGTTTAGTTTGAGTTCTGAAACGGCCTGTGTTGATGTCGTGCTTCTTCATAATAGCATGGAAAACGTGCACACTACTCCATTTCAAAATGAAATCCAAGGGTATGACATAATAGCTGGGCAGTTTTTCAAGGGAACACTAAGAGAGTCGTTAAAATTATAAAACAAAACAAACAAACAAACAAAATAAACATATATAGTTTATTTTCTTATTTATGCAAACTGTGATATATCAACATGTAAATACTATATTCTGCTTTAAAAGTAAGAAGTCAAGATGTATATGCTTTTAAAATAATTAAATGTTAGATAAAATGCAACTTGTATAGCTATATTTAGTTACATACACTTTTAAATACATATTATACCATGTTGTAGTACTAAATATATAGTCACTCAATCTGTTTTTTGCAGGACACGGTATTGTGTGTTATTACCATGTGTGTCTTGGTTCCACAAGGACCATTTTTAACATAAAGGACATCAATGTTATAGGAGAATGAGTTTGAAATCCTCAACTACAAGCTTGTGAGTTATGTAATGTTTAACGTGGGTTTCTAGCGACCTCATGTGTTCTAAGATGAAACTGCAAAGTTGAAATCAAAATCTCTTTTCTTGGGTTCCCTTCATGTTGAACTAAGTTTACCTGTAAGGTAATGACAATTAGCTAGTCAGTGACAGAATCTACAGTCAATATAGCAAATAATTCTATATATATAATTTTATGTTTGCATTTTAATTAAACAAATATAACATAGATTGTTACATATATATATATATATATATATATATATATATATATATAGAGAGAGAGAGAGAGAGAGAGAGAGAGAGAGAGAGAGAGAGAGAAAGTAATTTCCCTTAGCATTTACACATTTAATCCAAACTCTTTGCCTCTTTTCTGGCTTAATTGTTATTTGCTGACTAACGCATGTATATTTACTTTTTATTGTCTATACAATGTATAATTTAAACTAGTTGGAAAATGTATGCAGGAGAAAGAGAGGCAATAGGTTGACAAACATGTAAAGCTACACTTGCTGCTCTCTTGTGGATGTTTTGCACAATAACATGCCTAAGATCTGAGACACCGAAGACGTACATCACAACCTACGCCATCTCCCCTGACAGATTGAGATTGGCACCCTTACTCCCCCGGTGGGCGAACCCCTGCTTCCGGATGAGGAGGTCCCCCTCAAGCCCCACACCCCAGTCCAGAGCACCGGAGGCTCGGGGGTGCTAGGACCAGATGCACAGGGAGGTAGGACACCCTGCCACACAACCCACCTGTCTAATATTTCACTGAGAGGAATTTATACACCATGCCAAAGTAAAGAGTAAAGTACATAACATGTCAGGTACTAGGGACAGTAAATAATTATTCCAACCTTTTTATTTTTTCCCTCCATTGAAAACCATAAGACAAAATAATTAAAAAACAAACACACATATCTCAGGGAGAATCTTTGAGGACTGTATGTTTCAAGTCACTGTTCTTCCCCTCAGATTTGCCTACCTGCTTGCTGTGCACCTGCCTGGGAGGGTCCGTCTACTGTGATGATGTGAAGCTCGAGACAGTTCCCCCTCTTCCAAAAGAGACGACCCACTTCTATGCCCGCTACAACAAGATCAAGAAAATACACAAGTCTGATTTTGCAGAGATGAGTATGTATGCCCACCGCCCCCCTACAGAACTGTTAAACAGAGTGTATTCCTTGCATCTGTATTTATTGCTTGTAATGATTTCTGGTATTGTGTTATTGTTAACTGCACAATCTGACAGTAAAACTTAAACTTCAGTGTTTTATATTATTTATAGATTGATGAGAGCATGATGAGTGATAGTATTATTATTTTGTAGACAAACTGAAGAGGATCGATGTGACCAGCAATCAAATCACTGAGATCGATGAGGATGCCCTCAGGTCCCTGCCTCAGCTGGAGGAGTTGGTGGTGCGAGATAACAAGATCCGCCAGCTGCCCGAGCTGCCAAACACCATGACTCTGATCGACGTCAGCCACAACAAGCTGGGCGGCAAGGGAATCAAGAACGAGGCTTTCAAAGTGAGCTATCAAACAATGTAAAAATAAGACTATGAGCTGCACCAAATCAAAACTTGACCCACCCACGAACTGCAAATTACAAAGTTGTACCCTATCCCATTTTGATTTATAAATACTATAGTGGCGTCTAACAATAAATTAAACCATGATAGTGTACCGTGTTGTACTTTTTAGGTAGGACAAAGTTTTGATTTTGTCAAGTCCTAAATTCTAATGACATCATTTCACATAATAATTGGTCTAAATTACCACTTGCTTCCAGGTCTATCACCCATTCTTATTGCTTTATGTAAAGTATCAAGTGTGTAGTCCAAAATGTACACACTTCTTCATCTTAATTTATCTTAAATATTTCATTTTCGTCAAGCTGAATGAGAGTTCAACAAACTGAGAACATATCATAGACAAATAATAGTTTAAAGAAGAATATGTATTTATATAAAGCATATTATTGAACAACATTATTTCACATGAAGGGTGTAAATATTGTCAACTACAACTGTATGTCTAAGATACAAATTATTCCTTGTTCCAGAGCCACAAAATAACAATAAAAGTGAGGGGAGAAAAATTTAGAAAGAGAAAGTGTACAGCTTAATTTGTTAGTTTTGCATTTGACAGTTTCACATTTCATTTCCTAGGATATGAATAACCTGCTGTACCTGTATGTCACTGACAACAGCCTGGACCACATTCCTCTGCCACTGCCTCATACCCTGCGCTCCCTTCACCTGCAGGTTTGCTCTTAATCAAGAATATCAAGCATTTTTTTATTCCCATTTAGAATGACTGATCTCTCATTCCACCATCAGTCCAGTATTAGATCTGTTAATGTCAAAGGGATCTATAGATATCCATCTTCTTTTTTTATGTATTTTTAAAGGAAATTAATACACATGTATAATACCTCCTAATTAAATGAACAAACAAGTAAGCAAAGATATATTTATAAGAACTAGGGCCTTCTTCAAGATTTTTTGAAGGGAAACTATAGACTCCTCGAATGAGTGACACCTCCTACAGTTTTGTGTCCCGATTTTGTGAGCATTTTTCATATTTTGTATTTCTCTGATCAGAGGACATGTTTGGTTTTGCCCCACCAACAGTTCTTAACCAGGGACATGAGAATAAATGCAAAGTATCTTAAACCAATGACTTCAGGCTTCAATGTGCCTTGTTTGTGGGCCTCAGGATTGATACTTGTGCTTAATATATACTTTTTATCTCCTTCTGTAGAATAAAACATGAATTAGTTGTTTGTTTCACAATATTTATAATCAATGCTATTAGAAAAAAAAAACTTTGATTTAATTTAACACATTTCACAGTAAGAGTCGATAAGGTGCACCTTGTCCCGCTGTCACTCAAACTCAAAGCCTTATCAGGTGCAAATGTAAAGTTTATATATAAAGAAAAACATTGCACTTTCCCATTAGTACACTATGTATATTTGTGGTGTGTACTCACAGTACATTAAGTCAAATATGTAACGTTTGATAGGCAAGCTATCGTCATCAGAGGTTAATTTGTGTGACAGCATTGGTAAACTGCTAAAACTAGTTCAGTCCCTGCATGATCAGAATCCCCTTTCCTTTTCCCCGTACTTTAAAACAAAGACCCTCTCTGAGCTCCATGCTGCTTCCTTCATCATCTTATCCTGACTTGTCCTTTTTCAGAACAACAACATTCAGATGATGCATGAGGACACGTTCTGCAATTTGAAAGATATCAACTACATTCGCAGATCCCTGGAGGATGTCAGACTGGATGCCAATCCCATTAACCTCAGTAGGACCCCACAGGCTTATATCTGCCTGCCTCGTGTGCCTACTGGACGGCTTTACTAAATCTTTGGGGTGTTTTTTTTTTTTTTTTTTTTTTTTTTTTTTTATGCCAAAAAAATGAAGATGAATCTTTAAGTTTGCCACACTCTTGTATTTCATGACCAATGTTAATATTGTATTGTAAAAAT
Source organism: Amia ocellicauda (assembly GCF_036373705.1). Lineage (NCBI taxonomy): Eukaryota > Metazoa > Chordata > Actinopteri > Amiiformes > Amiidae > Amia > Amia ocellicauda. The sequence goes on along the minus strand of NC_089864.1, from coordinate 19,618,458 downwards.
AAAATGTAATTAATATGCAACAGTTTGGGTAATAATAAAATGTATAATAATGTGAAGAATATTATTTTTGAAAGGTAATACTGAATGCCTTTTAGAATAAAGAAAGCATTTACACACAAAAAACATGCTTGTAAAGTCTGAAACATTTATTTTCTGAAATAATGAACTGTAACATTTATACACTTTTCTATAGGCACACACAACACAGGGTTGGGAGGTATTAGTTAGGCCATAATTGTGCTCTGTAATAGAAATCCAAATGTTCAAATGTTACTTGGTTGAATAAAGTTGTTTGAAAGACCTCTCCCAAACAAAACTGGCATAACGTTTTCATTTTTAGCTGATTGAGACTGTGACCGAGAATGCAGCCTGAGCAGTTGATGAATGGATGATTATCAAATGCATGTTTATATTTCTTTACACCATTGCCTGTTTCCCTAAAATCATACTTATAATAAGGCTGTCATTTACTAACATATAACATAAGAATGTAATGCAGGTTGTAAACAGAGGTGGCCATTAAGCAATCTTGCATGAACCATATATAAAATAGAAGATATGCCTAACAAACTCATGCTAAATGTATTGATGTCTGAATAAAGTGATTGCAGACACAACAGCTTGCAATGACACTTTCTGTTGAGAATCTGTTTGTTACATAAGGTTTCATTAATTAAAGGCATATTTCATGTTTATTTTTTAAATACAAGTCGACCAGTGAAAATAATGCCTTTCCACAGGAAAAAAAACAAGTATTTTCCTAATTGAAAGAAAAAACAACAACTGAAAGATAATTTATTCACACTCTTTACTCTGCAGGCCCCGGATGCTGAATCGTAAGCAAATCGACTATTAAGAGCCACATGCGTGATTAGTCATCAGATCTCATTAGATATGGTGTTTTAAGGGATTATCTGCGCTAACTGCATTTTAATTTCAGATCTTAATCACACACACAAAGTCCAAAGTAGACAACCTTGATAATAATCATTTGTATGTACAGTAGGTTATTATTTGAACAAAAACATCACTACTGCTAGATGAAGGCCAAGATAGTTATTATGTTTTGCAATTGTGAACGTTCAATGGACGTTTTCAGGGGGGGATTTGTCGCCTTTTTTCTAATAGAAGCGACTTTTATATTAGACGAGAAAATCGTAATGCTCACAATTGCCCTAAATTATTCCCTTTTAGTCCTACTTGGAATATATATGGAGATCTTATTTTTTCCCGTGTCTTTCACGAAATGTGATAAGCACATAATCACAAAGTCAAGCTTCACAGTGTATTAATGTGCCTATCGAATTGAAGCAGAGCACATGATCGTGTATTTACGGTAACCCGTTTCTTCCGGATGACTCCTTCCGGGGGTACGCGTGACCGGACCATGTCACATGACAGCCCACGGCGCCACCTCATTGGCTGTTACACAGACCTGCCTCGTTTTCACTACGTCGCAGGTTTAGTGTACACCGCGGCGCGGCTGTGCCACTTCTTCAGCAGCCTCGGAGGACGACGGTTGTGTGTCCGTACAGGTACTGTGTCTCGCATCAAATCAATTTGAAACATGAACTCTGTCGCTCATAACATGAATTGTTAATATATGTATTGATTTTGATGTGTTGTGCAACGAAACGCATAACGATTTCCTAACAATAACCAAACGATCGGTATTGTGTACTTTACGTGCTGAAGTGATTGTATCTGTCCGAGCGCTGTGTGTAACAGTATGTGTATGGACGCTATGGAGATAAAAAAAGAAATCGAAGTCTTCGCTAGATGTCCATGTGAGAGAATGAGACTCACAAGATGGAGGCAGCGGAAATTGGACCGTGGTGGCGGCGAAAAATGCGGGAAGAAATGGACGGGCTATGCGGCGAGGGCCACGGCTAGGAAATACAAAAGACAAGCCCGCTGTCGTCACGCCAGTAGACGCCCGTTTTCCCGTCCGTCTGCCCGCCTTTACGGCAGCAGTTTGGCTTTGCGGCCTGTTGAAACGTGCCACGGAAGGCCTGCCGGGACGATGGCTCCCAAAAACACGACACAGTACCTAATGAACATTGTTTACCGAGATCTGGTCCGCGATTCAGCGAGAGAAGTCGAAAGCTTGAACTGTCGAAAAGATGGCGGGATTGACCTTTCCAGACACCCCCAGTCGGAGCAGATAGCGGGCCGGACGGTCCCGCCCCAAAGCGAGTACGAACCCGGAAGTACAGAAGACTTCCTGCAGAGGGACTTCGAGCGCATGTTCCTGCTGCACACGGACTGCGGCCTGCGGGACTGCCTGCCATGAAATCACAGCTCCGGCTCTGAAAGACTCGACTTCTTGCAAGTCTATAGACATTGTTTGCTTTATACAGTATTTTTAATTGTATAAAGTAAGTGCTTGTAAATAGTTTTGTTTACAATGTATTTAAACTTGATGGGATGGATTGTTTCAAAATGTGCTGTGGATGGATTTTAAATTATAGAAGATGTATTTTGTATAAATGTGAGAATTAGGGATCTCGGTTAATTTTGGGAAAAATTTAACTAACTTTTACTTGCAACTTTGTTTCCACTTATAGTTCTTGATTTGTATACAAAAATGTCACTTAAGTTATCTTATGTACACGTTTTTTCATTTTTCTTTTGGTTTGTGGATTTTCCCCATTTGTGCTGATTGATCGCTATTAAAATATTGAAATTCATTGATGGATTTTCCTTGTCTCGCAGCAGCTGCCGGTCTGCAGAGGGCACTCTCTCTTCCCTGAGCCTTGCAACCTGCAGACCTTAATCTCAACCCTCGGAGTCTGAGAACTCAGATCTGCCTTTGGCACCGTTTGTGGGGTCTCCAGGTAAATGTGTCATCTCATGATACAGGTACATGGTGGCATGTTTTTGCAGAATTGTCTGCATCTATGAAGAAACAATGCTGAGTACAGATCCTGCATAGCTTGTACAACGTTAGCATTTCTTTGGCCATGGGTAGATGTAATCCGTAGTTTTGGCGAAAAGTACTGTCCTCTTTTCTGTCTGACTGCTCACTAACGGCTCTCTTGTTCTTTAGGATCAGTTCCTGGTGCCTATGCGACTTGTCCACACTGCCAATTGAGCTCGGCTTCAGTTGGATCCTGGGGACACCTATATCTTAACTTCAATTTCTTATTCTAATAGATCCCATTGCTAAAAGCTTGCTGATCATCAGTAGTTTTCTTCCCATAGCTCCTCACCAGGACCAAGTTTTCTGAAGTTGGTATTGTGAGCAGTGTTCAGACCTTTGGCATCAGTAGATATTGACTATAAGGAACATTGGAGAACATATGTACAGTATGTTAAGGTTTTACTAATGTGTCATGGGCTTTTTTGCAGGTCTGCCTTGTCATTCTACAGCACTAAATGAAGAGTTCATCTTGGAGAAACCTCTTCATATGCACTAGGTGTTCTATTGAAATCTGCTCATATTGCTTTATCTAAATCAAAGTGCAATTGGTCATTACCAGTGCATGTGTTTTACAGACTCATTTACTATTATCAGTGTTTGAGATACCCCAGCTTAGTGTTAAGGTGAGAAGATCATTATCTAGTACATGAACTGAAGGTAATTTACCTTTTGTTTATTTTGTATTGCTGCCAATACAAAACTGTACTGGTTTTACAATGGCACTTTTCTATCCCGGTCAAATCTAATGCACTTCATGGCTTCTCTTTCAGGGCTAAATGAGCTTCACTGCATTTGACTCCTCACATTAGTCTATTCAGTGCAGCTGTTTTCCATTTAAATGGAACAACTTAATTACTCAATCAACTAAACCTTTGCAGAAAGTGCTTTGGCTTAAAAATATATGGTTTTGAATCAGTTTGGTGGAGTTGGTCCTACTAAGTACAAACCTGAATAAAAAAAAAAAACATTTGAATCTATTCTTTGTCTTGTATTGACTGTCTGAAAATGTGATTGTATTGCAACTTTTTAATCCAACCTCCTGCAGTTTTTAAAGGACATTTTCAGAGTTAAAAAGGTATTACACAATTTTGTAATCTGTAAATGTCTAGTGAAATGGGTGCTTGATCAATTGCATCTTTACCTGCTTCTAAAGTTCACTATCTTTTTAGCTAGAGTAGCTTAAACCTTTTTCTGGGTGAAGATATTCCTATTTTTCTATTTGGATACCTAACAGAAATTTCCAATCAAGACATTTAAAACCATTGAAGAGTAATCCAATTTTTAACCCTCCAATACCTATATCAAAGAATATTTTGGTAAAATGACTGATCTACTTGAGGTGTTGAGAATAGCAGTTTTCAACTATTTAACTACATACTTCAATCCATCTAGCTCTAAACGGCAAAACTGCCTCTTAGTACAGGTGTGATTGTAGAAGGTGATTCAATCTGTTATGGAGCTTGAAATGTAGAATCTGAATAAGGGTCTTTTTTTGTTACCACTGCACAGATAGTCCATAGGAATATACAGACAACCCCTACACCGTAGAACCCTTATTTCCCATAGGTGAGTTTCCAATCCTGGAAATGTTTCTTACTCTTAAAATATAAACCTTGACTATGGAAGTGGAGGAAAACTAAATAAAACACTAATGCATTTTTAGTTAAATAAAAATTAGTGTTATTGAAAATCAGAAAGGGAGAGTACTGTGAAGAATGCACAAAAATAACTAAAGGGAATAGACATGTTGTGGAGGTGTATGCAATTCAAACAGCAGCTGTAAACTGCTAAGTGTGTGTTCAGTTTTGGGATGTTTTAGGGGATGTCTACCATTTAGAAAAAACTATATTGGTGGGTCATGTAAATTAGTTGGGGGGCCACCTGTATATATTTGTGTTATTAAATTAGGTCTTTCCAGATACTGGTGCCAATGCATTACATAATTTTTCAAAATGACTTGCAGAACATTTGTAAACATGTAATTGAGCTAGGTTTGAGTGGGTGTTTGCCTGCCACTAATTTCTGGGATTTGTAGTTTTCACACAATATACAATATATCATAATTTCATTAATATTTTTAAAACTAAATTCATGTAACATGTTCAATTTAAGTAATACCTTCCACTGCCACTAAATCTTTACCACCTGAAGTTTACATACAAAGATCATTTGTATAGCTTCACAGTTTGTGTGGCATGTGGTTGCTTAAGGAAATTCAGTTTTTCTGACATTGTTCATTTCAAATAGTTTAAACAGTCAACAGGTTAGATCAGCTTTAAAGTATTGAGTATTGCACAGTATTGAGTCACATTATGATGCAAGAAAGCTTTTTTTTCCGGAAACACTATACAGTGCGTGCTCAGCAGAACTTCACAAATCCTGCATTGTGATGTATATCTTAAAATATTACGCTGTTTTGTTTTCCTTGATTCAAGTATTGTCTAAAATATAACTGCATCACAATCACAATTTTTAAGATGTATATGCATTCAGATCTTCAAGCATTAAACATATAAACACAGTCCCGTTCATTGTGGCCCACTCCACTATACTGTGTTTTGTTGGGATTCCAGATTTATTGCTGCGAGACTTTGACGATTGGTGGTATTGTAACTTTTCCTAAAAAATGTAAAGGTTTAACCCACAATTACCACCAGCTCAGTGATATAAACCTTATTCATTATCAACAATAGTGAGAATTAGTCAGATCACAGGTCTGAACAGCTGATTCATGTGGGTTGAATACTCTTGAGCTTGGGGCTTCTTCTGAAGAACATTTTTAGACATGCATACACAGCTCTCTGCCCCAAAACTGTATCTGAACTGTCTGTTACATTGGGAACAGGAGATAAGTTATTGGTGTATGATGGGGAATCTAATGTTCTCAGAAAAGCCTAGAAACATAACCATGTTGCACTGAGGCCAGGCATCTGTTGAGGATGTGTTAAGCTCTTACATGGATATTCGCCATTGAAGTATCAGGTCTGTTTTTCTACATTACACTTACAAATTCAGATTTATAGAGCTCTTTGAGTCTGATTTTCTTTTAGTATAGAGAGCTACACTATTGTGACTCCTGTGTACAATTATATTAATTATAAAGAAGACAGATTCAGTAAAGTGAAAGTAGCTGGCGCCTAATTGTATAAAAATAATTTTGCAGAGGATATCCAGTGTTAATGGGAATCTAATTAGCATTTTTTCTGATATATACCAGTAGAGGGAGCCAGAGGCACTTGATCAGAATACATGTAACAATGCAGAGGTCATTGCAAACATTGTAATAGATATTGCTTGTGTTACAGTTTTCCCCAATTGCATACACACTATTCTCTGAATAATACCCCTAAACTGTTAACACAATGCCCATTATAAAAAGTCACATCTACAAAACCTTAAACACACGGGGAAAAAATACATTCTGGCCTAAAAACTTTATACACAGCCCTCAAAGTCAAATAATCGGGTCAGAATCACACACACATACATAACTATTGCTCACACTAGGCATTAAGAAAGCACTGTGTTTAGAAAAATAAAACTCATCAAAATGGAAGATTCATGTAGGAAAACAAAAATAATCCACCAACACAGTCAGTAAAGAAGAACTTCGTGTTATATAAAGTTTGATCCTGGCCACCCAAAAATGATTAATGTATTTATATTTAACACATATACATTTTGCATCATCAAGTAACAAAAAGTTACAGTATTATACAGTACACATGAATGGAGAGAAAAGAAAAAACTGAAACCTCAGGCATTGTCCTGCCTGTCATGTTGATTTGGCCACGTGTTCATCCACATCAAAACTGATGTGTTCCCTGGCCAAGCAGAGGGGGAAAAATCATGCCTTGGCACGCCTCTGCAGTGATATCGCCACAGGCCTCCTCCAATCCGATCACACACCTTCCATCACCAAGCTGAAAATTCCTCAACTGGACTGAGGAAGGGCAAATATGGTGGAAGGAAATTCATTTGGATCTGGGGGTGGTTGGTGAACCAGTCTCGGATTAGCGCTGCACGGTGGAAGCTCACATTGTCCCATATGACAGTGGTGTGGCCTGGGGCCCTGTTTTTTCTCTCTGGGGGTGGGAAAAAAAAAGGTCAAACACTGCATCAAGGAATACCAAGTGTGATATGGCGAAGGACAACCCCCAGCTGACTGATGGCAGCACACATGGTTATGTTTCCAGCCCTTTGGCCAGGGACCTCCAGGCTTGCTCGGTGGCCAATGATGTTCCACAGAGTTGCACTGCTGCTGTACCCTTGAGCAAGGTACTATGCCTATATTGCTCCAGTAAATGCCCAGCTGTATACATGGGTAAAATATAAAAAATAATGTGATATATTGTAACAATTGTAAGTCACCCTGGATAAGGGTGTCTGCTAAGAAATTAATGTAGGAACAGTGGTGCATTAGTGCACAATAGTACTGTAAACAGATTCATACTCACTTGCTCAAGTAGTGCATCTCTTTCACATGATTGAAGTTCCTATCAAATGGTTCATGATGTTTGCTTCATGCTCATCCTGTGCTTTCTCAGCAAATGATCAATAGTGGATATTGAAACACAGTGTTTGTTCTGAAACATACCATTGTCCTCTATTATATGCGTTTGGATTTCTCTGAGTCTAATCGCATTATTTTCCAACACCATGTTGACTGTTTCAGCCTCTTGTTCTTGGGTGAAGAGACAGTTTCTGCCACAAGCAGGTGGTCTTCAAAATATTCAGTCGCTTTCCTTGTCCTCTGTGTCTTCTCCTACCTCTTCCCCTTTCTGCTCTTTGTAGCTCAATTTTTCCTGTACAATCATGAGTCCTTGTGTGACCTTGTATATACTTGAAAGAACAAGGAGAACTGAGAGGACAATTTGGTTAATTGGGTTTGCATAGGTGAAGTGTGTTGTAGTATATTAGCACTTTGATTTTGTCTGGTGACTCATGTATTCGCACAAATGGCACAGGTGTTTTCTCAATGACAATTGTGCTAACACATTGAGAGTTCAGTGTAGTGTTTTGCAACAAGAGTGAACTGGACTCGCAAATTGAGTTGAAGCAAGTAGATTTAGATCTGGACTCATTGCTGGCCACTTCAGAACAGTCCAGCATTTTATCTTGAACCATTCCTGGGTTCAAGAAAAAATGCTGGACTGTTCTGAAGTGGCCAGCAATGAGTCCAGATCTAAATGAGTCCAGATCTAAATCTACTTGCTTCAACTCAATTTGTGAGTCCTCCTCCATGTTTGACTGTAGGGAAGGTGTCGTTTTCTTTGAAGGCTTTATTTTGTTTTCTGTAAACACAGAGATGGTGTGCTTTACCAAAAATCTCTAATTTGGTCTCATCTGTCCCCTGAGCCAGAGGAGGAGGAGGAAGAAGAAGATGAAGACCAGTTATATTACTTGGCTCCAGAACCTCCCCCTACCCCAAAAGAACCTCCAAAGAGAAAGGGAGAACATCTGGGGGCGAGGGGGGGTTGGGCGAAGGTGGTCGGCAAAAGAGGAAAGTGGCGGACAAGAGAGGAGAAAATTGCAAAGAAACAGAGCATTGTCTCCTCTCTGGAGGAAACCCAATACAGCCGAGCACCCCCCTGCATCCCCTTGCTGGAGCCAGGGCAGAAGCCCCACTCCCTCCTCCAGCGAAAGCAGGTGTTGCAGAGTCCGGAATATCAGGCCCCGCCGTGGTGGTCCGGCCCCCTGAAAAGAAAAACAGACCCGCCTTGCCAGCGCCTGCGAGAGTGGAGAGCAGAGCCTCAGGAGCCGGGTTAGCCCCCTTAGCTAAGAAGATCAATAAGTAGGGAGGGGGGAGCAGAAAGGCAGTCCTCCTCCTAACGCGTTTGGTCTGGGGGTCCTTGGGCCCCCACCTCACCTCAGAATTCAGTCACCATATACCATAGGTTATCAAAATCAGGTGAAATTAAAATCTTATTCAGCCTGGTACATGTATTTTAAACAAAGTTTTAATTATAAGAAAAATGCACGTAAGCATTGTTTAAACATTTTATTGTTGGTACAAAAAATATTTACATATGTAGTGTAAACCATGTAAATAAAACAAGTTTACTATGCATAAGGTTAATTTAAATATTATGCAAACATATATTTTGCAAGCTATTTGAAATACATCTGCTAACTGTGTAAACCTTAAGCATTATCATATGCTGATGTCAATTCTGTGAATCTGAATGATACAGGTGTTAAATATATACATCAAGCTCAATTTCAAATTTGAAATATTTGTAATTCTCTTGTGGCATTTCCTTTTTTTATGGATGTGTGGACATCTATAATAGTCTTAACTGTGGCCTATAAACCAGAGTATCCCTTCAGCAATTCATGTCAGCAATTTTTCTACAATCGTTTTCCTATGTTATGATAATCCTTTGATACCTCAAGAATGTAGCACAGTGTAGCTAATGTTGAAAATGAACATCCTCTCTTATGTGATCTACACAGCTTTGAAGTCAGCTGCAGACAAACAGTTGCTGCCAGTCAGACTGACATTGACACTGAGGTCAAGGAAAGTAGTTACGTGGCCAAATGAACCTGCTGTACGTGCTTCCTGCTCTGAGTTCCTAGATCCATTGATGGGGAATTTGTATTTCTCAGAACAGTTGGCTCAGGGACTAAATTGTTGAACTTTGCCATCCTGTGTTACACCAGTGAGGATTTCCCTGTACCCTCAGGGGTGATGTGGGGTATTTAAAGATAATATTCAATTAATTTAACCTCATCTACGGAATGACACCCCCAACCCAAAATAAAACATTTATTTCTCAACTATCTTATGCAAACAGACATTTTGCATATTTTGCACATCACCCCTGAGGGTACAGGGAAATCCTCACTGGTGTACCCAAAACACGAATGAGTGTATATATATTCAACAACAAATAAATCAGCAAGAAATGCACACAAACAAATACAATGACAAATTCCTGTTAAAGAATTATATTATTCACACATATTAAATTGTCCCCTCTCATATTGTCTTTATTATTATTATTATTTTTTAACTACTGTTTTAATGAGGGGCTGTTAGATGGCAGATTTTAAGTCTTTTAACAATACTTGGAAATCAGATTCAAAGTAGAGTCCCTCCTGAGAGATATGCAGCTGAAGTTTGTCTGCTCTGATAGCAGAGAAACTGCACACGTGGTACAGGTTGTAATCTGTTTTATTGCAAATGGAAAATGTTTGAAATGAACTGTTGTAACCTACACGTCGTATAATGTACTGGTTTAAAGTGCAAGTGTTTTGTGTAATACAGTTAAAACGGTTGCTTACACAACCCCAGCTAACCATTAAACACTAAAAACTAGTCTGGTGCTACAATCCTATCCTTGGGGTGCAGGTTTATTCATTACAAGTTCATTAGTAATTGTCATAAAAACACAGCCACTTAGATTGCTTTTCTAAAGTACTCACATTTGCACAGCTTAAGTAGCTTATTTTATAGTGACTTCTGTAGCTAATACTGCACAGGAAATATTATCTACTGTTTTGAAGTCATATATATATATATTTCCTGCACCTGAATTATATTTCCAGATGATAACATTGTTGTTCCAAAGCAGTAAGTGATTATAAGTCCTCCATGATTTTACTGTTGTAACAGAAACTTGCTCTCAGTAAAGAAAGCAGTTCTATGCCAGTAGAAAACACATCTAAAAACTACATTAATCTCTCAAGCCCCTCAGATTTTTCAACAGGATTAAAGCATCCCACCTTTGAAATCGCACATTTTTACGAGATGTGTGGGGGTAATCGATAAAATACAAAAGACAGCTCTTGCCAATGTATTTTATAGGGCACCCTTCGCCTTAATGAAGGCTACAGTTTTAGACAGTAGGCTTAAACAAGACTATACCATTCCATTTCTAGTACGGCAATAGAGTTTGGTCTCTTCCTGATAATCCGCCCGGCTTTATCCTAGAGGTGTGAACTAAATAAATCTCGAGATCTCACATCAAACTCAATAATTAGATACTTAAACTTTTCCTGAAAATCAAGTACAATCAAATGCCCAATATTCAGTTTAAATAAGTGTTCCTCCCAGCAAAGCAGAACTGCTCCTGTCTTGTGTCAGCAACAGTCAGTTCCCTTTTTGAAACCCTGGCACTCCTGTGTGCTGCTTAATGACAGATTTAGTACAGATGGCCAAGCTAGCAATGAACAGCCATGTATGTGCATGGAGCGCAGACAAAAGATGACCTTCAACTCCACCAGCAGTGTTTTTCTCATTGATTCATTTGGCAGAGAAAGCAAAGGGGAAAAGACTAAATTATTCTTCGCTCCCCCTCCCCCCCTGTACCTCCTGACAGTAAACATCCTGTCCTCCCTGTTTAGCTTGATGACACTGACGAACAGGTGCTCCCTCACTCTTGCTTGATTGCCCTTTAATTTTCTTATTTATTTATTTATTTAATCGTTTTTCTGCTGCTGCCCCGTTTCCTTTGTGTCTGTATTCTGTTTTGCCACTTGATGGCACTGCTGTTTAACAATATTCGTATTCTACCAAGGTGAGCTGAAACTTCTCTGTATATTCAAAGGAATTACATATGTCATAAAGGGAGATGTATCTTTTCACCCAAATTTGTATTAATGAAAACATATCTTAAAAAATATATAATGTGTATATGGGCAACAAATTAAAGGAAAAACCTGAATAAATGAGAGGAGGAACATAACAAATGCAGATGCCTCCAAACAGGTGTACTGCATGATACAATTAAGCAATTGACATCCTATCATGCTCTGTGGCATGGCCCAGCATGGAGCAGGCCCAGTTGACCTCGATTTTGGATCAAGATGGCAAGAGGAAAGGATCTAAGTGACTTTGAAAGAGGGGGCATTATTGGAGCACGAATGGCAGGAGCTTCAGTCACAGGCGCTCAACTGGCTCGTGTTCTTGAAAAGTGGGTGAGTGCATGTGTGGCGACACCAAGAGAACGGTACAGGCCTGACTGCTTGACCCCTTCAGTGAGGGGGTCCGGAGGCTCTGTTATGCTGTAGGGGGCATTTTCCTGGCATGGGTTTGGTCCACTTGTACCCTTAGAGTTAAGGGTCACTACAAATCATGACAAAGTTATTCTGAGTGATCACCTTTATCCTATTGTGAAACATTTCTATCCTGATGGGAGGGGTCTCTTCCTCAGGATGACAATGCCCCCATCCACAGGGCACGAGGGCTCACTGAATGGTGTGATGAGTATGAAAATGATGTGAATCATATGCTATGGCCTTCACAGTCACCAGATCTCAATCCAATTGAACACCTATGGGAGATTTTGGACCGACGTGTTAGACATGTTAGGAATATCTTTTGGAAGAATGGTGTTCATCCCTCCAGTGGAGTTCAGAGACTCTAGAATCTGTGCCAAGAGCATTGAAGCTGTTCTGGTAGGTCGTGGTGCCCAACACCTTACTGATACACTTTATGTTGGTGTTTCATTTAATTTATCACCCGTCTGTATATACACACACAACTGTTTTTTTCTTCGTCTGATATTTAAAGTGTCTTGAACATTAAACATGTTCTGTATCTGATGCTACCAATTCCATGTTAGTCAGTTCTAGCATTTCCAGTTACAGTCTGTTCCACTGTGTAGTTAGTATATTATGACAGTGAGCTTTACTGTGCTAAAAGCATTATGAATGTTCTACATAAAAGGCAGAGAAATAAACATTTTCTAAATCATGTCGGACACTCACACTAAAATCCTGTTGAGAATAATCTGGTTGATTTACACTCATGACCTAGCAGTGGCAGTCCAAGATGCGATAGTAATGAAAACACAAAATCTGGCAGCTTATTGCAGCTTGTAGTGAATGTAAATCATGTGTACATAGATCGAAGTAAAGTGTTATTACTCAGGACATCATGGCCAAATATCATGTGCATAATTGTGTATTTTATATTCTAAGGTATTAATATTAGGCTGCCTGCTAACCTAAGAAGTTTATTTAATAAAACACCTTCCAGTAATGTGTCAGTCTACCTTATAAATAATCTACATATCATATCTTGGTCTAAACAATATTAATCATATATAAAGACCACAGTATCTGTATCTGTTAATATTATAAGCCTTTACTGGGGAATTATGCTTAAAAGTCTCAAATAGAGATGGCATTTCATATCTTAAACACTATGTCAGGGAACACAAGGACATTATTTTAGAAGCTAACAGGTTGACATTACAGACCAAGATGAGCATAAGTCTGAGACTAACCGATGTAATGTTAGGTAGAGTTGTCCAAGACTATATTAGTTCACAACCGTATAATGTTTGTACTTAGAATGATCTTTGCAAGGGGACATTCCACATTTCTTCTTGATGACTTATCATATCACTGCAGTGCTTTTAAGGAGCAGGAAATGACTTGGACATTTGGAGATGGTGATTTAAGGCGACCCTACATTCAATGTGTGTGTGTTGCTGGACTGGGTATCATTGAAGTGGAAGATCAGGATTATTAACTGCACCAATCACTGGAATAATACTTACTATTGTTGGAAAGAACAAAAAACAATACCTATTTCATAGCAGAATACTTACATAATCCTGTGACTATTTACAATAATTTATCGTGGTGTTCCATGTATATTATTGTTGAACTTAAGGAATGCATACATTTAACATTTTTTGTTAATTTGAGATTAGATGTATTTTAAATTCATTATCTGTTTGTTTGTTTCCTGTAATACTAATTAATAACAGAACTGGACACGTTATGATTTATTAGATCAATGTTCCTAAACGGTTCATGTTCATATCTCCCTATAGGAACAGTGGATACACAGCCTTTACAACCTTCCAGTCTCCTATAATGTTTCGAAGCAGTGCTGTAATTACTGTTATGCATGCAGTGCTGTTTAAAGCAACTTCCTCCTTTTAACTAGAGATGAAGCAAGATGTACAATGAAGATTATTTTATGATTTAATTTGGGGTTGTTGACACTGTCTACTGCCACAGAAATGAAAACAAGCAACATTCTTCCAATTCTTCTGTGATAAGGCCTGCTTTAATGTTTGGAGGAAGGGGAGTTTGATCATCTGTACTGCGATGCTTATTGTGTCATTGTGTTTTGATATTACAGCTGAACCATGTAATGAACTCATATTGATCTAGAAGTCAGTTATTTCTTATGATTTAATTACCAGTGAGTAATTTATTTTTTATTTTAACCTTTCTCATTCTAAAAAAATATGTATTTATTTATATGTTTTTATTCATGAACTTACTGCGATTATATATTCTTCTTTTGATAAAATAATTTGGACTATGTACTACACCTATACTACTATACTAATACACAGGGTAGTAAGTTCTATCTAAGTGATTTCTTTCAAATAATTCCTGTTTGGGGATGTTATTTATTATATTTGTCATGATAACTACTCATGATACAAAAAATGGTTTCCAAGTTTATTGAAATACAGTATGATGTAGTACAGCAGAATGTGTTAAAGCAGAGATCTGCAAAGCCTGCATTATCTGTACCTTTCCTGACAAATTACTTTTAAAATTAGTTACATACAAATTACATTTGTCATCATATCTCAAAAACATGGCACAAACAACACACATTTAATTGGAAACATCATTATTTGTAAAATGGAAACCATTCTTACAATCATTAGAATCAATGTGAATTTGCAACTAATTTATAACTAAGTTACTTTAAAAATAATATTATTTTATTATTCTTGCCAATGTACACATTTCTTGTGTTGAAAGGGAATCTGTAAGATACATCTAATACTTTTATCTATCAATTAAAAAATAGTGATACACATTTTAACAGTGGAACATGTCATTTTTCACATGGCAGTGGATCAAAGAGAAAATTAATTCCCTTCCCCCCAAACAATGTTTTTCCCTCCCTTAAAATAGAAGTACTTACATGGTATAAGCAAATTCACAAACAGACCGTCTTGGCATTTCATTAAAAGATAGAAACAAATTCCTATTTTGGTCAAAAACATGCATTGAGTATGAGCAGGTTTTGTGAACAGCTCTGTAGCTGCTTTAAGACTAATATTCCTGACAGTGCTTGGAAGCAGATAATGTGTGCGACAGTGTACAGAGCACTGTTTGAACTCCAGAGTGAAAAATGACTGAACCAAGACATGACATGTATTTACATACCGACTGATACTAATATATTTATTTGACATGTCTTGGAAACAAAGTGTAAAGTACTGTCCAGATTTCCCTTGAAGGCACACACATTTTATTAGTCTGCTTTTTTTTTTTTTTTTTGGTGTTTGAACTCAAAAGCATGTTTGATATACATACAGGGTAGCACGTCGAAGAAAATTGAGTCTGCCCTTATTCTTTATATATTTATTTTCATATTAATAGGTTAACTGGGATGAAAACTAATGCTAACAATATTAGTAGACTCATTAAATGTATGTACATATTTTTGCAGGGAATAATGGTTATTTATACAGCTTCTTTCTCCCTCTAAATCTAATAGTCTAAATAGTTGAATAAATCTCAAAACTAACATTTACACTAAAAATATGTCCGTTTTTAATTTATGTCAGTGCTAAAATGAGTAGAAAAAGAATGTAGGCTTGTCAATTTACTGTGACTGAAACATTTTAATCAAAACAACAGATTTAGAGAAGAAAAATTACACGACACATTACTGTTCACATTGCTGACATCTTTGTAGTGCCTTAATTTTTTATACGTTTTCTGAAATATCCTTTCTTGACTCTATCATTGGGTGGATTGTGAACAATATCAGTGACAAACATCAGTGTTTATCAACAAGCACATCTGATTCAGTCTGTTGGTATGACTTTTTCCTTCTTTGGGGGGGTTGTCTGTTTGTATTTTCAGAACCATGGTTTACAGATTTGGCAGAATAGCAAAGTGTGCTAGTTGTCTAAAGGACAGTAGAGCTGTCTCAAAACAGTATGCAAATATATCATTAATGTCACTACTGTGAGTTTGTCCTTGCAAAGAATACTTGAAAGAGACTGAAAGTGTGGAATCGCTGATCTTGTGAGTGACGGTTTAGAATTTATTTGCTTAAATAAGAATGAGTTATATGAATATTTACAAGTATAAACTACTTATGGTTCATACAGTTCAGTACAATACAATACAATACACTGTTGCTGTTTTTTTTTTTGTAAGATTTAGTAAGAAACCCTTACATTTATAAGCTAAATTTATTTAACAAAACTGTCACCATAACACTGCACATTTACTATTCTCCAATACTGAATGTATACTCCACATTTGCATGAACTGACGTAGATAATACAAATGAATGTCCTGCAATGCAAAGTGATTTGCTACAACTGTTATGTAATACACATATGTAATAGAGCTTAGTGCATGAGCTCTTTGCGGTGACGTAATCTGAGTGTAGTAGCGTGTACAAATCCCCTGCATCAGGGGACCTTGGTGTCGTGGCGTGAGGGCTTTGACGCTCTTCTGCTGCATATGTGCGGAGTGGGGCCTCAGAGATTTGCCAGAGAGATGGCAGTTTGAGTCTGAGCGGGGGCTCTGACAGCACACTATTTGAGTTGTGGGTATAATCTCTTTCTTTGATGTGTTGGTTTTGCAGTTGAAGAAGACACTTCTACAATTACACTACTACCATTTTCAAAATGCTGCAAAATGCTTCCAAATACTTAATTGTCTTACCAGCACCTAGGACAACTACTCAACCCCCTGTAGTTTTCTATTCAACTCCAAACACTAGTAACTAGAAATATGTATATATATATTAAAATATATACAGGTTATTACAGTACCCTCCCCAGCACCATGACATAAAATAACTTCCCACACTTATGCAATTTAATAGGCTTTTGTTTTTGCAATGTTCTTTCTTTTCTTTTCCAGTTTGATGTGAAAAGAGGCATTAACGTTTTAATTAAATACTTAACAAATAAAGCAAAGTATTTTCAAAAAATCTATTAATCTAACTAATCAGAGGATGGTTGCTTCATCAATTTCTAATGCCAGCCATGTTTCACAAGTCTTCCTGCCCTGCTCTGGCGCTCCCACGTTTCAGGGGCACTGGAGCACCTAGCTGTGGTCCGAGTCCTACTGGACTGGACTTCTTCCCCCAGGAGCCAATAGCTGGTTATTGAAGTCCATCGCTCTGGGCTGCAGGTGAGAGAAACACCAGGCAACAGGGCATGTAAATGAGTTATTTCCCCACATACAGAATGGCTTCAGCAGAAAAACTTTGCATCACTTACCTTTGTGATCCTGCTGAGGCGGATGGTATCAGTGGGCCAGTTCTTGGAGACGGGGACAGTATTCCAGCCCTCATCCTGAGTCTGACTGCGTCCCCCGGTGGGGTCAGGATACTGTGCACCCTGTGGAACATCTCCTGTTGAAGGGGAAAGGGGGAAGGAGGGAAGAAAGGAACAAGTATTTCAGACACGATGACACTAAAAAGAGATCATCATTGGGGCACCAAGTTTACCCACAGTCCCCTTAGCAAGTTATTTATCCCACCCCACTAACAAGAACCATGTCCTCTGCTCCTACATACCTGTGTCTTGAAAGTCTTGGGGTCATTGTCCTCCTCGGTGGCCTTCTTCATACCAGGCTTCCAGGCCTTCTGTGCCTTGTTGAGCTGCACGTCATCCTTGAACGACACGCTGATCTTGCGTGGCTTCTTACTCTGGCCCTGCTGGGAGCCCACTGCACAAGTCAGTCGGCTGGTCAGGGCAGGGGGCCACATGTCTGCTGCTGCGAGGGCCATGGGGTAAATAATCCAATCTCTGAATTGCCTGCTTGAGCTGTATTCAAATAGACACTTTACATTAGCCGTTAGATATTCAAAGGGAAACTTTCAAAGGGAAATGGCGTTTGATCTGCAGCCCTGGATGTGTGGAGCAAATTCATCAGGGAGGGAGGGAGAAAGGATCAGACCAAAGTTGCTATTCCTTCAAGCATACACAGTCTTCTGTAACTTGCTGTGGTGAGAATTATCTAGGTGGGAATGTGTGGAAACCAACAGTGGAGTTGGTAAGCCTTATATGGCTCCTCAGTTTCTCTTTTCCATCACTAGATGTCAGTGACCCAGGCACCATGGCATTAAGATCAGTCCTGGAGCGTCACACCAACATTCAGAGAAATTCTGTCCAGTATCCATATCTGTACCCATCTTCACTGTGCATGCTGCATTTTTCTTCTGTACTTCTGTTCTGAGAGCTCACCTTCTCTGGACCAGTATTTCTGGTTTCTAGGTTTGAAAGCCTCGGGTTCGATGTTCTCGGCATCCAGCTTGTGCTCCTTATCCTCAGTCTCCTTGGCTGGGGGGTGCTGGGGCTCCTCGCTTTCGGGAGTCGGGGCAGCAAGCTGGACCCGGTCTGGTTGTCTTGCACAAATCACTGTTCCAAATATTGATTGTTGCATTTTCCACGAGCTGCTGCAAGAAAACAACCACTACTTTTGTATCCATCCATCTACATAAAGTCAGCTGAACCGAAGAAAACACTAAACGCAGTTGACAGGTCAAGAGCTAGATAGACACAAACAAAAACAGACAGCAACATTTTCTACCTCAAAATTTTGATACATAGCCCAGTCTGCAGGTGTGTGATTTTTAAAGTCAATCTAAAACTCAAGCCTCACCTATACTTAGCCTGTACAGCCAATATATCCAATATGAATACCAACACGTGTTAAAATAAATTGTACCAAGGAAATGCCTTTGTATTTTTCACTTATTTGCTGTTATATTAAACAATTTAGGTACACTCAAGCACAGAGAAACGGAAAACAGCAACACAGATCAACACAGGTTACTATCAAAACTTGTCCTCTTGTGTTTATTTTAGTTTTGTAGACATTCCTTGTATGAATGTTTGGAATTTGAAAATAATTATAATACAGTAAGATCTGAGGATTTTAGATTTCCTGGACTGCAGGACATTAATCTAAGGGAAAAAATTAAAGGTTATTTTCTCAGTGGGTTTCCAGCAGGATTTATTTACTATCAGATGCTCTTTCCCCCAGTTGTCAAAAAATATGCATATTTCACATAATATTCCACATCCTATTAAAATAAAAGCAAACAATACAATGTATAATTCCTAAAGGAAGTCAATGTAATTCCTTCCTTTTGACAGAAAACATTTTTCTGGAATGAAGAATCTTATTTAGAATTTTTCAGAAATCAGATTATATTATGGCAGGTGTTTAATTTTATACCCAAAACATACCCAAGCTAGTATTTGAAGCTTCTACCCCAAAATGCATTTTGAATGACATCTGGCATAGCACGGTGCAGGCTATGGGAGTGCTCTACTCTACAAATAGCTCTCCATATTCTCACAGGATTTCAATACAGATAAGTAGGCATGGCATTTAGAGCTGGCGGTGTAATGAGGCTAAACACAAATGGGCTTGTGATTTGTTATTTAAGAAGCACCTAAATTGTCTATCGCCTTCCTGAATCAGAGTGATAATGTTTATCACTATTTTATTAATCATTTATCATTAAGGAACTGAGGACTGGGAAATAAACTAAAAAACAAAAACCTGTCAATATATTTTTCTTTAGCCTCTGGTATTATTAATTTAGTTTCAGCTGAGATGGGCAGGCATTTGTGCAGCTGTGTATCATTACCCCATGGCAAGGGCTCAGTGAACAGGTGGGCAATGCATGCTGCGTGAAACTAAATACGTTACCCGTTAAAGGCAAACACAGACATTACACAGACAAGAACAAAACACAGACAATATTAACTATTTTGTCAGAGGAAGATTTGTCATAGTTAGCCCTCGCCTCTCTGAAGTTAGGGAGGTCTATGTGAAACAGCACAGTGGTGGACATGAGGCAGCTGTTATATATATAGCAAATACAAATATGAATTAGTGATAATAGAGTTGTTTTTAGTCTCTGTGTGGGAGTATTGTGAAGTGGGTCTACACACTCAACACACTATTGGTATGCCCATGTTTAAAAAAGTAAAAAGGAATACATCAGTATAATTATTAAGAACAAAGAACGTTTCAAGAGCATACATATAAACAAACGTATACTTCCAAGAATGTTTCGAGCTGTGCCTAAAGACATTCTTCAGCTCCACAATCCCTTTCATGGTATTTAAGATTCAAATTTCGTAATAAGAAAGAAACTTTTCTCTTTGGAAAGAATTAAGAATAAACACAAATTACGCGTTCGGCTCTTTATCCAGACATCACACTAGTCCATAAAAGAAAAGATATCCAAAGCAAACTGAATCGCGTCACGGCAACTGTTACGTATGCAAAAGAGTCATGTCAACTGTCTGCGTTGCTTCCACAAAGGAATCGTCTACCGTTAGGCCACACTATATGGTTTTTAGCCCGATTTTAGCCCGATTTGGCACTCCTCAGTCACAGTTCACGGCATCGTGGACCCTTACCCTAACATACGCCTTACAACACTCTGGGGTCCATCACTTACTCAAACTGTTTTTCACAAATTCAGTGTCAGCATTTCTTCCTGAATAACCTCCACATAAGCTTAATCAATTACAATAAGCGTCTGCTAAATACATGAATCACACATCTATAACATCGTGTGCGGCCTCAACTTTTATTTTGTATGGGGTTCCTTTAAAGAAAAATACCTTGTCCTGACACAATTGTCAATGGATCTGCTAGTGGCTGTATATCATCTATAAATTAAATGCTTCTTCTTAATGCGATCGATTACATACAAACATCCCTTGCATTTTGTAAGGTTTTAAGTGAGTCTAAACAAGGGAAAGCTAAAAACCGGGGCATTAAAACTTTTTTTAGAGAATTGTTGGGACCCCGAGCCGTTTTAATTAAAATCCAAACTGTATATTCTCAGGTTGAGTTCTTTCCTCATGAAGACAACACTTCGGCGATAAAGCATTCTTGCCAGGCCAGGTGAAAACATTTTTGGTTGAAATAATAACTCGAATATGTCTCTAATACAATACAATATTAAACAAGGCGGGTTTTCCATTATATAGAGAGTCTCGAGCGAAAACGGAGGAGTGACATCTGGATGAGCCAATAAATTAACAAGATGTGGGAGGGGCGCTTCACCCAAATACATGGAGAAGTTGAGCGGTTTAACCACAAAATCAATGGCCTAAGAACTGCACATTTAGAAAAATAATAACATTACACTTATGGAGGATTTTTCATGCCATATGCCATTCATTAAATTGTGTATTTCTTTTTTATTTCAACATGTTTTAATAGATTTTTTATTTAAACATTTATCTATTAATTTACTTAGTTCAACATTTATTTTACGTTTATTTCTATATTGCCACTAATTAGCTTTTTTTTTTTTTTTTGCATTTCAACATGTACATTTCTGCTCCAACGTTTCCATTAGCTTTGTTGTGTTACATTCCTGCTTGTGCATTTCTTTTTTGGGATTTCTTTTACATTTCATTGTTAGTTTGCTATTTCTTTTTACATCTCACTGTCAAAATCCCACTGTCAATCTGCATAATGTACTGTAGATCTCTAGGGGCTGATAACCTTAATGTATACTGAGCTGTATGTATAAACCCTTAGTCTGATTTATTCCTAATAATTAATAATTGGGGATCTGGTGCTTTTTTATCTTTAAGTGGCAGTAGAATTTTTAATGCTGCCCTCACTGGAAGTAGGACACAGGCAGCTGTCGTCAGTGACGTATGCACTGGGACCACAGGGACCTACTCCTAGTAACCTCTCCTCATTACTCCAGTAAGAAAGTGACAGACCAGTGCTGCTGTCTATTTTCAGCCTCGCACAGGAGAGCTGTTAATGGGGTACAGGGTACAGCGCCATGAAGGCAGGGTTATCAGGAGACTTGCAGGTAAATGATGCTGGAGAAAGATCTATTTGTAACCTGACTCAATAGTGGTATTCTATCTAAATGTGTCAAGGACACTTGAGCTTGGCTTGGCATTGCCGCCTGCCAAAGTTTTGTAGGAGACAGGCAACAGATTCTTGACCCACATAACACTTCTCCAAAGTTTGAAGGGCTCTCCATAGATCTAGAGCAAATTGTTTAAAAAGTGTTCAGATGGTTGCCTTGTTAGAAGAGTGGGTGAATCAATACTTGATCTACTTATGCTATGGAATGTAAATGTAACTTGTAAATAATTTGAACATTTTCCACAGCTAATCAGTTTGGTAGATAACATATATACGAGTGCTGTGACTTAGATAAGACATTGATCTACCACAGTTGAATCTTCAAGCTGAAATGATTGGTCATCTGTTCATTTTTAATTGTTTAATTGTTGATGTGGCAATAATATGTCTAGATTCCTCAATCTGTTGATTTCTTAGAGCTCTGATGACTGAGTTTGTATATATTGAATAAAATGCTTTCTCTTAGTCAGTAAAGCCCAGGCACAGAGGAAGCTCATTTTCTCTACATCTTTCTACTACTTCTTGGATGACTTGGATATGAACCAGTGTGTTTTATCCTCTTCCGAATCCTGCTTGATTTCATCATTGGGTGAAGTCCAGAATGTCTTCATACATATCTTTGTAAATACAGGTGCAATGTAAAGGCAATAACAACCTTTTCTGTTTGCTTGTGGTTTGTTTGAGTAGTTTTGACTTTAATTTAAAGGATAAAGGAACAGGGTAAATACCTACAATTCCTAACGGTACAGACACATTTGGCAGAAAATACAAGTTATTTTATGAATTCCTATAATTGTATACACTAAGGTTTATTTCCCCCAATAAATTCAGTTCCTTAATTGAAACTGACTGACGTTGTGGATAAGTATACAGTACACCAACCAAAGGGTCAGTTGCTTTAAATTTAATTTGTTTTTGTTTGAAATAATAAAAATAGCAAGACTGTTTGAACCTGGTGTAAATATTAACATTCATTTGGCAGTGATTTAGTTTCTGAAGCCAATTTCTGATGCTGATAAGGAAAGAAAATACCAAGTCTGTTTATTTTTACATATAGATTACATTTCCTGTGCATTGGTAAAAGAACAATGTGACAGTTAAAGGTTATCCACTTTTCCATTAATCCTGTTAACTCCTACACTCCTTTCTGTTTTACTATACTCCTTGATATAGCAGCACTAATGCATAGCTTGCAGAAGGTTTAACCAATACAACAACTACTACTACTATTACTACTACTACTACTACTACTACTGCTACTACTAATAATAATAATACATTCTTCACTTCTGAGACATTGCCTTTAATTTATGTAAAGCAACTAAAATATTGCTGCCGATGATTTCCATTTGAATGAAATATCAACTTTTCTTTGAAGAACTCGGCACCATTTAACCACAGCGCTTCTGTTGACATCAATGAGATTTTTTGATCACAATGTACATGACAACCATAATTCAGGGAATCATTAAACATGATGTTCCATTTGAGTCTTTGATCTTCTTTAGATTGATCCCAAAGCTGCACCAAGGAAGCAGTGATGGTGTCTCTGTGTTATATGAAGCGTTGCCATGAAGAAGTTCATAATTTTGCTTAATAGTCACTGCCAATAATTTACTGGTGATGCCTTAGTGAATAAACAGGTCCCCCTCAAAGGCAAGTTGATTTATTTTTCTTAAAGTGACAGTTGCAAAACATGTAATTTAAAGGGTAAAGTGTGTAAAGTCTGTCCCAAAATTAAAACTCAATCATGGTTCACCCTACCGGCTCCTTATACACTGCTACACATTATGTATTTTCTTTTGGTGACATAATATGCATCGGTAGAGGTTGACATGAGTAGACATGGGAGCAAAATAAAAGATACAAACTATAATTTTAGCACCACTATCATTAACCTTAATTGAAATGCAAAAGGGAGGCTACATAAAGGGACTTCACCATTCATCAAATATTAACCGACAGTGGTTTATCTGTTGTTATACATTATGATGTTATTAGGTGCCTTTAGAAATTAATGCATGACAGTACATGTTTAATAAAGAAAGCATAAACTTGTCACATCAGTTCAACATCATGACATTTAAACCCCCAAGGTGTGCAAGAGATAAAGTCAAAAATTACAAGTGTTTACAAAAACTGGGATTTGCAAGTAGTGGTTCTGTGGTAATGTCAAATTATCACCCTTTGAATGTTGCAACATGGCACTGCCTGTGTTTTTTTATTTTTTTTAAATGTTTTTTTTAACCTCATTGCTCAAGGGTTTTGACTGTATTCACAAAATTCGTACACGGAACCTGTTGTTAATTATGATAGAAGTTAACATAAATGGTTAATATTTATTACAAAAAATTGCATCAAGTCTGGACCAAATCAAATCTTTGGAACTCAACCTAAAATCCCAGGTGGGTTTGCATTATAAAGGAATACTCTGTGAAACCGATATAAACTTGTTCTATAGTTTTGGACTATACTAGTAATGTAAGACATGAAAGTACCCAAAGTCTGTGCTTTAAAAAATATTTTAAAAGCATCTATTATTAATTCCAGGATCCCCTTTTGTATTTGCATCCTTTGAGTTACCCACATATGGATCTCGCTTCAGATAGAATATTTTTTTCCATTATCTTTTTAATTTCCAGTTCTCCCTCTTACTTCTGTTTATTTCAATAATCGTCACAAGTTCGAACACGTTGTTTAGCATATACTGCATAATTTGTTTTAGGATTTAATTCTGCTGCCCACATTGATGAACTTGAGAAACAAGCCTGATCACACTGAATCTGCTGAATATGTATCACACATTTTGTTATATAGATGGAAGAAGTTTAAGTTTTTCTCTTGCAGCCACATCATTAAAAAAAGCTATTACTTGAATACTAAGCACTAAACCCACTGCATATTCAATTATTCTCTGTTTTATATATATCTGTGCCCGATGTTTCTGTCACTTGCTGGTCATCTGCTGCTCCATATGTTTTGTTTATTGTTCTGTTTTTTTTTTTGGGGGGGTAAACATCTTGCAGAAGTTACATGTTGTGCAGCTTTTCCCTGCCCTGTTTCTTGGGCACAGCAGTGCTCTTCTCTACATGAGTCCAGTTTCTGGGGTTTGATTCCTGTAAAGTTGACATCTGGTAACCTGGATAAGGGCTGTGATAACCACACCACACAAAGATTATATCAAACTAGATAATCTGTGTAAACTCTAAAATAGATAATAATAATAATAATAATAATAATAATAATAATAATAATAATAATAATAATAATAATAAAACTTCTTACACTTTAAATAATCCACAATGCTGCCTGCATGACAATGTTCATTGGTTATATTCAGTCTATCACAGATATCTCCCCAAAAAACCTACAAATGCATCACAACCATATCCCAAAATGATGATTGCATGCATTGCATTTGAATTGCATTTTCAATAGATTAATTTGTCATCCTTTTAAACAGTGTATAATTCCCAGCACTGCACTACTACTCCTTCTGATATAATTAGTTAAGGACTAAAGAAGTGAAACCAAATTAAATGTTTCAAATGCAATGTCTTATAAAGAAGCATTATAATAATTTACTGTTGCTGAAATTAATAAGAAATATGTGTTTTATTATTTGTATTATTATTATTACTATTGATCGATTGATTGATTTTTATTTCTTAGCCCACACAGCAAAATTGCAAAAAATGTCAGCATCTTAAATGTAGGCTAATATCTCCATGGCTAGAGCATGGTTAATTAAATTAATTTCATAGTACTGGTGCTTTATGTGTGTGTGTGTGTGTGTGTGTGTGTGTGTGTGTGTGTGTGTGTGTGTTTAATGTATTAGAAATTATATTCACCACTGGTTACACTGCAGGTGATTGCAGATAGCTGTGGAGAAGGCATCATGTTGGTACAATTTCCAAGCAACACTCTTATCAAGCACATCCATGATTCAGTTATCTTTTGCAGTTTCTATATGTACAATAACTCAGGAATTTAATGATGCAAAATAACCTTAGAACTGTGTTTATGAATAATGATTAATATTCTTGTAAAACCTGTAAACATGTACCTGGAAATTGCAGCTTTAATCCGAATGAAAACAAAGAGATCAAAAGGTACCCCTTAAAGCAGCCCAGCAATGACTAACAATGGCTACGCTGTCACCACCACTGTTACCAGAGCTGCCAATTTAATTAGCTAACGCAAACACCTGAGTGTCGTTTCAATAGCAGACAAATTACGGAATCAAAACTTGAGATGGCTGTAACCTAGATTCATAAGCACAAAATAATCACATCTCTGTCTACCATTTCATTCTCGGAAATGGTTTATATACCCTATGTAGGTAATGTATACTGCAGACAATCAAGACTCCCACCGCATTGACGTTTGATACATTTTAAGTTTAACGACCTGTTAGGCCTTTTACAAAATATGGAAACAAAACAGTGAATTCAATATTATTTGTATACTAAATATGACTATTCAGTTGTACTCAAAATAAAGTAAACATTTTGAAATATCCAGTATTTGATGTTGCACAAGAAATCCCTAAAAAAATAATGTTGAACTGGCTTGAAGGGCAACATGCATTGTAGATGGTTGTCTACCAGTGAGAATGACAATACGAAAAATATATTGGTCAGATGAAGGCTAATCACATGGTTAAATGCCTTCAAGAAAAACATTCACGAGATATAATCTACTTCACATTTGTCAATTAGCAGAGTCTAAATGTAATGTTATTCAATGATAACATAGAATAGTTGTGTAGGATTTTGCTTAAGGGCAGTGAAAGCATTTTTAGGTGTTTGGGGATTGCTCATAGAAATGGCAACTTGTTATTTCTCGTCTATTTTCAGCTGTTAAGCCACTGGGAAATCTTGTCTTCACGATTGTTTGACAAAAGTGATATTTTTTAATTTTTCAATTGCATTTTTCTTAAATGGTTCTCTTCTGATAAATAACCAGTCACTACCACAATTTGCATACCTTTGTCAGAACATGGATGTGCATTTTTATTATGATGTAGCCAGTGTCACCTTTTGTGACTCTGTGTCAGTGTCATTTTATTTTAAACAAAGAATGCATTCATACATAAGATTGCATTCCCTATTATTCTATGGTCCTGGTTGATCCAGACCAACCCACACACAGATGGTACGAGTCCTTCCTGGCAAAGGTTGCAACAGAGTTAGAATGTCTAAACAATGACAGTGGATAACAGGATTTGACAAACATCTGAAATGTTTTTTATTGAACATTTGCATCTTGAATTCAAATCATACCAATGTTACACAAGGTATAGATTTTTTATGTATCTATATGAAATACATGTATTGCAAAAAGTACATTCAAAAGCAAGAGCAAAACATGGATTTAAAAATACATTGTAAAATTTGAATTACTCAAATGGCTACTTGTGTTAAAATTGGACATGTGAATGACAGGTTGATACTTGACATCCAAATGCTTACAGGCAACGAATATGTTCATCAGGATTCACATAAATAAATCGTTTGTGACAGGGACTGGGGAGATCTCTTAGCGAACCACAACGAGTTGCTGAAACCTCAGCAGGAGCAGCCTTCTTGCAAATTTCTCTTGTTCACCTTGTACACCAGCTTCAATTATGGAGTTTGTTAGTCATCCTGGTTCAGCTAAGTGCTGTGATATATAATAGCAGATGGACCATTTGTCAGTCTCTCTTAATTACCATAGCTTTTGGCCATGGGATGCTGTTGTTTTGCTATTGACTGTTCTGTAGTGACGATATCGTGCAGGGAAGTCATGCTTCGCCAGGTCTACAAACTGACTTCTGAGGCATGCCGTTTTTGATTGAAATAATTGCATCATTTAGCCAGTGAGAAATGGGAATAAATATTAAGGGGGAGGGTCAGATCTGGTCAAAAGCAATAAAGGTCTAGTAACCTCTGAAATATGGAATAGTTTACAGCAAGATAAGTCAGTATATTTCCAATGAATTGTTTAGTTGCTGCCAAAGAAGATGCGTTTGCACATGATCTGTAAATAATGAAACAGATTTATATAACTGATGCAGTCTGGAAGATGAAAGGGATCCATTAACAAAGGCAATGACACCAACTCAGAAAAACAAACACCTCCTCAAATGATGGCAGTGTATAGTATAGCCACTCACAGAATATTCTTTCCCATGCTGCTACTTCAAATTATGTCACCACTTTTGACTGTGAAGCAGCCTTAATTTAAAATGCATTTCCAGAGTACACCTCAGTCAGTTGTGAATTAATGTAATAATGTATTGAGAATACCTTGTTAAACATTCACTAATCATGTGCAAATAAGGTGTATTTTATGTCATGTTAGTGTTCCATCTGTATACTTTTAGAAGCTTTAATTTCCTTATTTGTCACTAAGAAACAAGTACTTAAATGTACCCCACATAGAATTAATTATTGCAACAGTATTAATGATTTTACTGCTGGCATCTCAAACATTTTACTGAGTTATTCAAAGTTGACAAAATCTTATGTGACCCATCTGCTTGCTTCACTGCATTGGCTTCCAATTAAAATTACAATTGATTGCATTTTCATTTTAATTACTAACCTGGCCACATTCATTGCTCAACTGATAATATCTTTCCCCAAGACTAAACTAATTATAGCATGAGAGAGGGCTTTCTCTTTTCATGTAATGAGACTGTGGAATACATGATTTAGAAAAATGTTTGCAATTAAAATTAAAACCCCATACAGAGGTATAACTATTTTTACGCCCATACTGCCAAGTGGAATGCAGTAAGATGGTTATCTTCTAAATCTCCATAAAAGAAAGGCATGGCAGCATCTCTTTTGACATCAGATTCTTAATTAAAATAAAATAAAATAGACAAAAAAACAAAACCTGAAAATCTGTAAAAGGTTTTGACTGAGATGTTCAATTGCAATCCAAAAGTTTGCTCTACTGCATGACTCATTCATCCTTTTTTCAAATTACTCTTTTTAACCTCAAAATAATGACATCTGTAAAAGCATTAGGGATCTTCACTTGAGTAAATGCAATGTTGTGGGCGTCTGAGAGGTTTGTATAATTAATCCTTACACTGCATCGTAAAAAAAAAAAAAAAAAAAGGAAAGGAACCAAGTGGCCTTGGGACTCCTGACTGCTAAAAATTTTGACTGAACAGAACTTTTTTTTTTCTAATTTAAACTATTAAATTAAATTACTATTTCATATTTCCATAGATCAATTTGTTTTAATGGCAGCACATTAGATAACACATACATGTTTATAAAAATGTTCTAAGTAAACAATGGAATTTGTATAATTTATATTAATGTTATAATTGATTATTATTATTATTATTATTGCTATGTATATTTGTATCTGGGTGTCTGTTTCCCTCCTCTTGTCTCTGTTTGAAGAAGATGACATTTGAAATCAAGCTTGTTCCCATTCCGTGACATCCTACGGCCTTGGGACCTGTTTCTATGACAACAATAACACAGGGAACAAGAGGATAATGCATTTTCAAAGAATAAACACAAGCTGCCTGTTGCTGAAATGTGATTAAAGTGAAGGAATATTAAAGTTGTAGTTGTTTGGTAGCTAGGACCTGACACTTGTTTTCAATACATTTAACCCTGACAGAATTCAGCTTCATCATACTAGCCTTGTACATCCTGCCCTGTGTTCAATACATTATGCATATTTATCTTCCCTAACAACCAGAATCAGACTCCATAGAATTAAGCTCCTACAGCAAACCAGTTTTTGTCAGGTTCCTGAAATTGATATGTGCAATTTTAATCATTTCATTAACAAAACACCATCAAATAATATGACACAAACAACATTTAAAGCAACTAACAAAAAGTGAAGTGAGGAATTAATGTGACAGTGCCACTGGGGTACGTGCACACTGAATCACCATTTTCACTACGCCACCCAGATATTTTATTTACAGAGAGGTGGGGCTCGCGAATCCCCCTCCTTCTGCAGGTTTGGCAGAATCTCAAGGAATGCACCACGGACAACTGAGCACAGGTAAATGGGTTTATTTACACAGTCAGCTACGGCAACAGGGGTGCAGCAGGGCACAATAAGAGATTTAAACATTTACATCTTAAATATATATATATATATTAAATTGTCACAGTTGTTCAGTGATTTTTGAGAACTCAATCAAATCACTTGCAGTGACAGAAAATACAGTGTGACTGGAATGTGTGAGTAGCAACCTGGGAGTTTGGCAGCAACAAAATAAGATAAGAAGTGATCAATACTCTCATCGTGTTCCAAGGCAACCTCTCTGCACTGTCATGGAAGACGATATATAATAGAACATGACACATCAGGTTCAGGCAAGGACTTTTTTTGATTTTGTTTTGCGTTTAAACTGAAAAGCTTTTAGCTCTGCTTTACCTCCAGCCCTAGGTGAATGTGTTTCATAGGAGGATACCGTGATTCCATAGCATATACAGTAACAGACGTGGCAGTATAGAGAAAACACCATTGAAACTTTTTCTGAGGGCATGTGAGGTAGTCAAGGTGATAGACTGGACTTACACCTTTGTAAAGACATAAACAAACTGTTCAAATGTAGTGGTCACTAGGATTGCAGTAGAAGAAAGTGTCCTGGTATACGTCTTTCAGAATCTGCCACCCAGGCTGTGAAGGGGCTCTATTTATAATTGCAGCTACAGAGGCAGGCTGGTAATAGTCATGTGGGGATTCAGCTTGACTATTAATTACAGCACATGGCCCCAGTGCTGTAGACCCAGATTTGCAGGTTTTGTGTCCTCATTTCATATCTAGGTCAGACAGGTACATTAGTGGTTTTCCATATTTGGCAAACAGAAACCTGAATCAAAGTCATTCAGTAATGTACAGTAGAGTTTTATTTCACTTTCCCTGTCCCTATTTTACTATGCATTACATCTGAATGCATCATTGAATACCTAAAAAAGTGTCTGCAACACAACATTTTTCTTGAGAGAGAGAGCACATTTACAGTGCCATAGATAAAGATTTGTGATATAGTTAGGACATTAGGACACTGCCAAGACCTCAAGGTCACTCATATAGAACTAATGAGTTTTGAAGAATAGGAAATCACCTAAGGCAGATGTGTCATGATATGTCTTTGTTTTATATTTTTCTCCTTGATCAGTGTTTTCGTTCTGAAAAGTAGATTTATACTTTGAAGTGATTCATCTACTAGATGTCAGCTTCCTGCTAGAATCATGACCAATCATCCAAAACATTAAGATTGAGTTTAGATTGTCAAGCTCTTCACGAACATGATGAATCTGCCTTCAGCTATAGATTAGCAGTATGAATCACTAGTTCATTTAAAACCTGAATTTCTTTGTGGGTATGTGAGTGAATCCCACTTTTTCTCTTCATCATTTTGCATATTTACTTACCTCATATTTTTGACACTGATTTGTTATTTTAACTGATACCTTTTGTATATCTATATACACTCACCTAAAGGATTATTAGGAACACCATACTAATACTGTGTTTGACTCCCTTTCACCTTCAGAACTGCCTTAATTCTACGTGGCATTGATTCAACAAGGTGCTGAAAGCATTCTTTAGAAATGTTGGCCCATATTGATAGGATAGCATCTTGCAGTTGATGGAGATTTGTGGGATTCACATGCAGGGCACGAAGCTCCCGTTCCACCACATCCCAAAGATGCTCTATTGGGTTGAGATCTGGTGACTGTGGGGGCCAGTTTAGTACAGTGAACTCATTGTCATGTTCAAGAAACCAATTTGAAATGATTCGACCTTTGTGACATGGTGCATTATCCTGCTGGAAGTAGCCATCAGAGGATGGGTACATGGTGGTCATAAAGGGATGGACATGGTCAGAAACAATGCTCAGGTAGGCCGTGGCATTTAAACGATGCCCAATTGGCACTAAGGGGCCTAAAGTGTGCCAAGAAAACATCCCCCACACCATTACACCACCACCACCAGCCTGCACAGTGGTAACAAGGCATGATGGATCCATGTTCTCATTCTGTTTACGCCAAATTCTGACTCTACCATCTGAATGTCTCAACAGAAATCGAGACTCATCAGACCAGGCAACGTTTTTCCAGTCTTCAACTGTCCAATTTTGGTGAGCTTGTGCAAATTGTAGCCTCTTTTTCCTATTTGTAGTGGAGATGAGTGGTACCCGGTGGGGTCTTCTGCTGTTGTAGCCCATCCGCCTCAAGGTTGTACATGTTGTGGCTTCACAAATGCTTTGCTGCATACCTCGGTTGTAACGAGTGGTTATTTCCGTCAAAGTTGCTCTTCTATCAGCTTGAATCAGTCGGCCCATTCTCCTCTGACATCTAGCATCAACAATTTTCGCCCACAGGACTGCCGCATACTGGATGTTTTTCCCTTTTCACACCATTCTTTGTAAACCCTAGAAATGGTTGTGCGTGAAAATCCCAGTAACTGAGCAGATTGTGAAATACTCAGACCGGCCCGTCTGGCATCAACAACCATGCCACGCTCAAAATTGTTTAAATCACCTTTCTTTCCCATTCAGACATTCAGTTTGGAGTTCAGGAGATTGTCTTGACCAGGACCACACCCCTAAATGCATTGAAGCAACTGCCATGTGATTGGTTGGTTAGATAATTGCATTAATGAGAAATTGAACAGGTGTTCCTAATAATCCTTTATAAACATACTGTACCTATCGAAAGTCTACACTCTTTCAGCTATTTAATATTTTTGAATAAATATGTTTTTCCACTTATCTACACACCATACTCCACATTGTTGAGGGGGAAAAATGTTTTATTGTGAAAAAAATACTGAAATACAGTACTTGTATAGTATACAGTGAAATACAAAACTGAAATATCATAAATGGATAAGTCTCCACACCCGAGTTAATACTTGGTGGCAGCAATTACAGCTGTGAGTCTAGGTCTCTACCCACTTTGCACAATATGGCAATATTTGACCGTTCGTCTTTACAAAACTGTTCAAGCTCTGTTAAGTTCCTTGAGAAGCATTGATGGACAACAATCTTCATGACCAAAAACACAGTAGTACAGTAGTTGTCACACACAAAAGGTAAGAGCTATATACTTAAAAATAAGAAAGGGAGAGACTAGCATTGATAGTAAGAAGTAAGAAGGCTTGACAGCCAGACAAGCCAGCAGAGCAGTCACCTAGCTCAGTTCAACTAGTTTACTAGTTTATTTAAGAGATACATCAATTGTTTACGTGGTTACTTGTTTAGCTAAGATATATACACCGATCAGCCATAACATTATGACCACTGACAGGTGAAGTGAATAACACTGATAATCTCGTTATCATGGCACCTGTCAGTGGGTGGGATATATTAGGCAGCAAGTGAAGATTTTGTCCTCAAAGTTGATGTATTAGAAACAGGAAAAATGGGCAAGCGTAAGGAACTGAGCGACTTTGACAAGGGCCAAATTGTGATGGCTAGACGACTGGGTCAGAGCATCTCCAAAACTTCAGCTCTTGTGGGGTGTTCCCTCTCTGCAGTGGTCAGTACCTATCAAAAGTGGTCCAAGGAAGGAAAAGCAGTGTACTGGCGACAAGGTCATGGGCGGCCAAGGCTCATTGATGCATGTGGGGAGCGAAGGCTGGCCCGTGTGGTCCGATCCAACATACGAGCTACTGTAGCTCAAATTGCTGAAAAAGTTAATGCTGGTTCTGATAGAAAGATGTCAGAACACACAATGCATCGCAGTTTGTTGCGTGTGGAGCTGCGTAGCCGCAGACCAGTCAGGGTGCCCATGCTGACCCCTGTCCACTGCTGAAAGCACCTACAATGGGCACGTGAGCATCAGAACTGGTCCACGGAGCAATGGAAGAAGGTGGCCTGTTCTGATGAATCACAAGTTCAAAGTGTTGACTTGGCCTCCAAATTCCCCAGATCTCAATCCAATCGAGCATCTGTGGGATGTGCTGGACACCCCACCTCACATCTGACCTGTATTATAGTATCGGCAGTGACTGTTTGTTAGTTAATTAACGACTTACTTAGTGCACTTTGTCCACAGATTGACACGCAGTTTCTGTAAATCAGAAGCGGTTACATTGTAGGCTTTCATTTTTAGCATTGTTGCAAGCTATTGAACAGCCCCCTGGACCTCTGTGCCAGCAGTCAGCGCCAGCAGCCTTCAGTGCCCCACTCCCCAAGGGCCCCGTCTCCAAAGGGCATGGACTCTAGCTGTGGGACTATAGCAAGGAGAAGATTGCAAGGAGACGCCACACGTCAACAGCAGGCAGCAATGACTATCTCTGCAATTCCAGTCCTGCTCTCTCCTTCCTCTCATTGTGCACCTGCATGCCATTGTCTCCCTAATCTTTCAAACCTCATCTCTCTGCCTCTCCCCTCCTCCTCCCTCCCCTCTATTCCACTCTCTGGAGGCCTGTGGAACTGGCACTCAGCTTCCAACAAGGCCAAATTCATATCCGCCTTTGCCTCCCACCACTCTCTGGATTTCCTCGCTCTCACAGAGACATGCATCTCCCCTGAGAACTCAACCACACCTACTGGCCTATCCCACTCCCCCATCTTACCAGGCGGGGAGGTGGAACAGGGCTCCTGCTCTCCCATTCTTCTCTCCCATCACACCCAAGCCTCCCACCGATCTAGCTTCCTTTTCTTCACCTCTTCTCACCTCTCTCAGACTCTGAACTTTCCTCTCTCCTCCTAGGTCACAAACCTACAACGTGTGCCCTGGATCCTCTCTCCACTCGCCTCCTCCAAGCGACCGCTCCTGATCTACTCCCCTTCATCTCCTCCCTCCTCAACTCCTCCCTCTTCTCTGGCTCTTTCCCCTCAGTATTTCAATGAGCTGCTGTCATCCCACTTCTCAAGAAACCTACCCTTGACCCCACCTCTCCTCAGAACTACCGCCCTGTCTCCCTTCGCCCCTTCCTCTCAAAGACCCTCGAGCGGGCGGTCCACCGTCAGCTCTCTGCATTTCTTTCCCATCACTGACTCCTGGATCCTCTGCAATCTGGCTTCCGCACAGCTCACTCCACTGAGACTGCTCTTCTGTGCTCAGCTGTGCTCGGGCGGCCTCCCTCTCCTCAGTCCTCATCCTCCTTGATCTCTCCGCAGCATTTGACACTGTCGATCACTTCATCCTCCTCTCCTGCCTCTCTGACCTTGACATCTCTGGGACTGCTCTCACCTAGTTCTCCTCCTACCTCAACGACCGGACCTATCAAGTGACATGGCGAGGTTCCTCATCCACCCCCCAACCTCTCCTCACAAGCCCCCCTCCTGTTCTCTCTCTACACTTGCTCCCTGGGCCCCCTCCTGTTCTCTCTCTACACTTGCTCCCTGGGCCCCCTCATCGCATCCCATGGTATCTCTTACCATTTCTACACAGATGATGCCCAGATCTTCCTGTCTTTTCCCTCTTCTGACCCTCTCATCCCCTCTTGCATCTCTTCCTGTTTGTCTGCTATATCCACCTGGATGCACTTGCACCACCTCATGCTCAACCTCTCCAAATTGAATCTCCTCTTTTTCCCACTCTTCCTCACCTTCAGCTGATCTCTCCATCTCAATCCCTTCTTCTTCCATTAAGAACCTAGGAGTCACCCTCGATCCTGCGCTCTCCTATACTCAGCACATCACCACGCTGACACGCACCTGCAGATTGTTCCTGAGCAACATACCCCGAATCGGAACCATCCTCACCAACTACTCAACTCAGCTGCTCGTCCAGTCACTGGTCCTCTCCCGCCTGGACTACTGCAACTCCCTCCTGGCCGGCCTGCCTGCAACTACTACCTGCCCGCCCCAGCTCATCCAGATCTCTGCGGCTCATCTGGTATTCTCTCTGCCCCGATTTGCACACGCTGCTCCACTGCTCTGCTCCCTCCACTGGCTCCCGATCAGTTCAAGACACTGATCCCCACCTACCGCTATCTCGACCACACTGCACCAAGTT
Organism: Amia ocellicauda; assembly: GCF_036373705.1. NCBI lineage: Eukaryota > Metazoa > Chordata > Actinopteri > Amiiformes > Amiidae > Amia > Amia ocellicauda. Next base: position 19,582,692 of record NC_089864.1, on the reverse strand, counting down.
ACCTGCAGACCCTCATCTCCCCATACATCCCCTCCAGACCACTGGGGTTTTCCAGTGCTAGAAGACTAACCTTGCCTCCTCTCTACTCTCCTTCCTCCAGAGCTGCTCTTTCTCATCCCTGGCCCCTAAGTGGTGGAATGACCTGCCCACCGAAGTCAAAACAGAGCAGAGTCCTTGACCTCCTTCCGGCACTTACTCAAGACACATCATTTCAAACTGTACTTGTAATTTAGTCATTTACTCTCCTGTAAGATAGCACAAAACAACATTTTGTTATACTCTTGCATAGCCATACTAGTACTCAAAGTGTTTATTTTGATTTCCCCTATGCTCCCTTTCCCCTGGCCCTTGATTGTGACCTAACAGCTTATCTGCACTCATCAGCTGTTACAATCTAGGTTGTAAGACCTCATATATTGTTTACTGTATATCTCATATACACTTGTGTAAATTGGAATTTGCAAAATGTATTATGCCTTTTTCACTTTATGTGAAAAAAGAGTCCAAACCCAGCTAAATGTTGTGTGTTAGCTGGGTTTGGACTCTTTTTTCACATGAAGTGAAATGATTATGTCGAAAAGACCACATCCTTTTTCATTTTATAAGAGTGGGGAAAAAGCATACTTGTGAAAAATAAGAGTGGACTGGAAGGACTTCAATCTCTATTGTCTATACTCATCTACCCACACTATGCTTTTCTCATCAACTATGACTCAGCTCATCACAATATTGACAACTGTTTAGTGAAACAACAAAGGTTCAGTTGTCTTCCCTAACCACTTAATCACAACTTAATAATGGTAATAGAAAGACACATTTAACACATTAATGTATATATGTTAGAATTCAACCATTCCATGTCTGAGGAAAGAAGACTTGAACTGAAATACTGTATTCTCTGACACACACTGAACATATAAATTGCTACTGCTTTTCAGATAGGTGTGTAAAAGGAATATTAAAACAAATGCGTTGCTACCTTGTTCATGGTTGAGGCTTTATACATTGATTATATTAAAAAAATATGATATTTATGGTGTCTTGTAGAAAATTACACAACACAGTTTTGTGTTCTATAAATATGATAAGAAACAGTAGTGTATTTTTCTAGTGTTGCAAAAAATTAAATAAAGTAAATTTTGCATTTGTTCAGTAATCAATAGAAAGTGATGGTACCAGATTTACAACTGAATGACATTTTACAGGACTACTACTTAACCTCAAACAAAGTAAGATTGTGTTGGCAGGCTATAAGCCTGTGCTTCTGAAAATGTGAAATGTCAATGTCAGAAGACATTTTAAATTAATCCAGGAGATTAGCTTCAACTGAGTGATTTTGTCATATAACACAGCTTGTTTCACAGTAAAAAAAATGACAGTCTATGTCATCAGGTGGCAATATAATCTGAATTCTGCTGCAATATTTTTTAAGAAGAATTAAGTATAATCTCACCTTGCTAATGTATGTCTCAAAATATGTGTGTGTGTCTCAAAATATAAGTAAAGAGGATGGAGTATTGTTAGCAAATAATACATCCCATGGAACAAATTGCATTAAAAATCCTAAATGTAGGCTAAGGATCATTGCACATATGAGCCCCATTAATATAAGGCCTCACAGGCTAATTCATTTTCAACTGGGATCCTGGCAGAATTGTTAGAAAGGCAAATAGCCCTGCTTTATATGGTGCTTAGTTAGGCTGATTGATAACCTAGACTGAAAGGCTAATTAGATGCTTCAATTAGGGAATATGTTTTGCTGGTCTATATGGATACAAACTGTGAGACAAAAACACAACATGTGACAATTTGAGACATGTGGTCTTTCTAATGAAGTCATCTCAGAGGTTTCAGCCAAACATTGCTGGAATCTTCTGTTTTCTGTATGTCACTACGCAGCACATTATGCCCAATCTTGCCCACAGAGACAGACACAAATATTAAGTGTTTCTATGATAAAAGCTTGGAACTAGTCATTTAAGTGTCTTTGGTTCACCAAGTGATTACCCCTGATGTTCCCTCCTTTTACAAACTGGAACATACACAAAAGATACAACATGCTTTTAGCATTTTCTCTCTGTCTGGAGATAACTAGTCTGATCCAATTCATCTCATTCAGGCAATACTAATCATCCAAGCACAACAGTACTTATATAACACATAGCCTCTGTACCAATGGCTATATAGAGCTTGACAATAGTATTATCACTATTATGAATATTATTGTTGTTATATGTCATTCCTTTCTTATTTATTCATTGATTAAGCAATGTTAGAGCACACACTACTTTTTAACTTTGATTCAGTATGTACTTTTTAAATGTTATAATCTCTTGTGTCTTATATGAGCGTGGTGTAATTAAACTGTTTGATTGAACTCAGATCTGTTAATCACTGACTTAAATGCATTATGTTATGAATTAATAACCGGACAAAACATTGTTGTCATAAACATAGAGATCATATGATTAATTATGGTAACAGTTGAATCTCCAGTGTTTGTTTACTGTATGTTTTGAACACTGTGCATTTATGTCCTGGCTTCTTATCTTCAGATAAAAGGGAAATAAATGTTTTGCAGGTATACTACGGGTCAAAAGGTTAAAAGGTTTAGAACAACTACATTTTTCCAGTTTTTATTGTAATTTATGCAGTTTAATGTCTCAATGTACTCTGAAATTAAAGCATAGAACAAATAAACAATTGGAGATAAAAAAGAAATCATCGTTTTGTTTAACAAAATGTAACCCCTTGACAAATGACAAATCCTTCTGGTACCCTTAAAAAGTTATCCATGTGCTTCTCTTTAATCCCATGTGTACTCTTCACTGTTGTGTTGTTTGCCAAGTGTTTGGTTGGGGGATACTTGGTCTGAGTAGGAATACAAAATCTCAGAAAATATGGACAATTATGACATATTCTGGAACCACACAGTCTACTGATCAAAACAAGACCATCCACGTTTCGGTAGAAGCAACACACACCCATAGAGAGCTCAAAATGTCATAATGGAAAACTCTGTTTACAGTGTACTAATACACAACGATTTTACATAATTGGATCTGAACTTCTCTGTGTTGTTCTGAACACAACAAGCCTATTTGCAAAGAAATCTGTGTGATCTATCACCGTCTGAATGAGACCCCCCCCCCCCCCCCCCAGAGCAGACTGTTCTGAATGACGGCGAGCGACACGGAGACTGTAAATCAGATGTGTTTGGGAATTAAACGCGCTGGTAGCCAAGAGAATAAGCTTTGAAATGATGTGCACATTGTAGGAATACAGTGTAACTTCTATACACAGGAGCTGTGTGTAACAAATAATGCTGGCCAAATAATGCTTAGAGGGTGTAGTAACACAGTATATAACTCTGAAATGTACTTTATTTTTCAGTTTTTGGTAACCTAAACTTTTTTTTAACCTCTGGCAGTTTACCACTTACCTTTGTACCAGTTCAGGTTCTTCACTGGAATGAACAGCTTAAATTTCAATAAAAACTGGAAAAATTGGGGTGTTCTAAAACTTTTGACCGGTAGTGTATTTGTATTCATGTCTCATGAACACTGAAATGGTGACCACAGTAACTGTTCATCAGAATGATGTTTCAGGAATATTATTATCCTATATGTTCTTTTTAATACCATCATCTCATCTGGCTTTTTCTGATATTATGCTTTTTTAACCATGCTGTCTCCAGTTTGAGTCACAAAGTGCTTTTTGTTTCATACATAAATCTCTGTTTAGATTATATAGAATAGTCATTTTATAGAATAGTAACAAGACACCTTGTTTTGCAGTGTACATGGTATACAATAGTATAAAAAGAAAACTAGTTTAACAGTTTTTGGAAGAATGTAATAGGAGTTCATTAACCACATCATATTTCTGAAAATAAGGCTAACATTGATCTATTGAGTCAAGTAAAACATTTTTGCTTCCATTAATACATTTTTTTTATTATTATTATTTCCTGTCAGTGAAACCAGTTTTTGGAAATACTGCTCTGTGATTGGCTGGTTTCTCCTATGTTATTTATAATGCATCGATCACCTACAAAAGGCACTGGCGGGACATACTTGGCATCCCCTGGCATCCTGACGGATTGCGCATGCGCAGTTGAAGGATAATTGCACATTCCTTACTTTCCAGCCAGCTATGCATGCTTTATTACATAAATAAGGTAGATTATTTGCATCCATTTACAGGTAGTTTAAATGTAAACCATGCACATTTTGCCAATTGAAAATGAAGCTACGTACATTGTGATATGAATTCAAATCTATTTTAAAATTAAGACTTCTCATTGCAGACTGTTTTGTAAAGCTACGTGAAGTAAAAAAAAAAAGCATTTTAATTAATTTCATTACAGTAGTTATATTACAATGTTTTAAACTGCGCATGCGCCATGTCAAAACACGGGTAATTGAATTTGAATCAGTGCTGCTATTAGCAAACATATCAAGTTCCTAATAAGCAGCACAACAACAACGTTTCCGTGTATATTACAATCCAGACATTTGCAAGGAAACATGCACTAACCCCTAGCACACGCGAGAGGCTATTGCAACCTGCTAATACATACAAAATGAATATATTTATTCGCTAGTTTGCTTTGCACGGTGGTCCAGCAGAAACACCGCTGCCACTGCGCAACACGCCGGCGACAAAGGTCAGTATTGCCGAAGTGATGTTACTGTTATGTAATTGTATAGATAACTTTTATAATACAACGTTTTTACACATTAAACTAGTTTTTTGTTTTCCTTTCTCAATTTGACAGCAACCTTGGTATCCTTATGTGAGGAGGTGTCGGCTCAATGGTTGCCAAAGGAGAATTGTAAGTGTCCTTTAAGTGATACACAATACAGATCCTCTGCCCTGCACCTTGTCAAACCCCCCTCATAATTGACATGTGTACCGTGAGTATCTTTCCCATAACAACTTTCTCCTCCACAACAGTTAGTATTTGAATTAAAGGTGACCTCTGCTTTTCACAGTGTAAACACAAGGGAGCTATTGATTGGAAATGGCATGCATTATCATAATTAAAGTACTGAATGTATTATCTTGTACAGGATGCTTTCTGTCATCTTCAGTTAGGGTAGATCAGAATAACCACAACAATTTCTGATTGACTTCAATGCTTTCATTATTTTTTCTATACTAAACTAATTACAGAATCAAATGGTTTTACATTATTAATGTACATTCAACTAGAACTGTATATAGCCTACACAATGTATATTATGTTTTGATAAAGAGCAAAAGCATAGGCAATATTTATTTACCAATATAATCTATTTCTAATCTTATAGTAGCAGCTTCCAATACCAGGCCTATCGCAGACCAGGTTGAAAATAGTGCACAGACTTCACATTATTTTTGCACTTATGGAGGGAACGGGTTAAGCCACTATCTTGTATCCCTGTCTGGCTCTGATGACTCACTCACATAATTGCCACTGTTTTTGCTATTCTCTTTTCCAAAATGCTTGTGCAGTCAAGTTTAATTTACCATCTAATAACAAGTTTAAGATCTAACAACGACACTTGACTGAATGGCACTTCTTTGAAGATGGACATATTCCTTATTTGACTGGGAATGTACCAACCTATTAACATTTATCTAGTTTGTTTAGTAGACCAAAATGAGAGCTGTCTCTAGAAAATGTGGAGGAGAAACAGATTTATTATAGATGCTTAGGTATTTTGTAACTACTCTGCCAAGACAACAGATCCATCAGTCAGAATGTGTCTTTAAAGCGTTAATGTTGCTCTAAAGTTATCCTGTATCAGACTGGCAATCTTGACCTAATTATTTCTCTTCCAGCATTTCTAAACAACAATTTAAGATTGAAAAAAAGAGACTTCACATCACAGCTGAAACAGAACAGTTATTTACTGGATTTAATTAATGTATTGTGTATTTTAAACACTACCTCAGTAGTATCAATTTAAATATTTTAAATGTCAAAAAAAAAAAAACTTAAATATGGTACCTTATTGCAGGAACAGAATGACTATTATTAATGTTAATATGACTGTGATTCCAGTGTCTTTGCACTTAGATAAAGTCACTTAAATGTAAGTCTGTAATTGTCTGCGCCCTTTTAAAAGTAATAATTGATCACTGAAATTAATGTTAGCTTCTGGATTTACACTCCCTTATTCTGGAGGCTTATCTCATGAAGTGAAGCGAAGAGTGAGTCCTGATGGCTGTGAGGAAAAAAATCATGTTACGAATTCAATTAGCTGGCATTCAGGCACATTCTAGTTACTGCAGGTTTGAATTCTCTCAGAGAAAATATTCCACTTAGTGTCAGGAGGTGCATTGACATTGAAATGCAATTTATAATTACACCACATTTCAATTTAAATTATAGAGAGCTAGGCATGCTCTTGGTGATTAGTGTATACTGAATTATAATTAACCAGTGGTAGTTTTATTTATAGTTGGTTCAATCTAACTCTATTTTGCAGAACAGCCGATACTAGTAGTTTGTTATAATTGTGTTTATTTTGTTTTGTCATCGTTTAATTGATTACCCTTTCATTTCATTCAGCCTATTCAACATATATATTTTTACAATTCATATCCTCAGAAGACACTTCCAAAGTATCAGTGGTTGATACAGTATCGATAAATATCCAGTTATTAACAAGCCCTTGTTCGGTAAATATGTAAACATGTGTAACATTGCATTAGATTGCCTTTACTGTAATACTTTAATTGTCTGTGATATACTTAGCTTTTTAAAAGCCCTTCTAAGAAAAAGTGCTGCTAAGAAAGATACTGCAAGCAACTGTATGCTGGAGTATTGTTAAACTATTTGCTAATAGTCAGGACTGCTTGAAAAGATTTTACTGTGGTTGAAATTAGGAATGTGTTTACTTGAGACTTAAGTTATCTTTCACAAAGATTTCATGAAGTAAAACTACCAAAACCTACTGAAATAAATGTATGTATACTTCATTTTCTTTTGGTTTCCAAGAATCCTTTGCCTATCCCTTTAGAATAAGTCACCCATTTGTAATTAGGGTAATTATTAATTCAGTTTCATGTACTCCTGATTATTACAGCCTTGTGCGAGAAGCAGGGAATTATCATTTTCGAAAGTTGAAAGAACATATTTGGTTATACATTGTAGCTTGCTCCATAGTTAATGTTGTGCAGAACAATCATGGGTCATCAGGCAACCATTAACATATCTGATCCAAGGAAGAAAAATGCTATAAAATCACCCCATGCTCATTATTTTTGTCGCTCGTTGGCCAAGGACATTTGTTTGTCTCTGTCCTAATGTGGAGCTTAACTGAATTTCTTCAAGAAACTCCTCCATATGATCCTGTAATAAAATGACTGCCTAATACAGAGAGTAACTCAGTTTTATAAGGATAACCATAATACATTGGTGTAATAAGAGACATTTGTTCTCATACAATAGATCTCTAGTGTCAATAGAAGCTGTAAACGTGTTGTGTCCTTATGAGTTCACTGAGTGATTATTTTTAGCCACACCCAATCAATGGAAACTTTGGCTAAATTGACTGATTTCATGGTCTGGTAAGCAAACAAAGCCCAGCCAGGAATTATCATTTAAAGAGCAGATGGGTAAATGAAAAGCAAGAATTCACTAGATATCGATGTGTTTATATGGGTAAAAATAATTAGCCACCATGAGTGTGGGAACAGAAGCAAAGTAACATGAAGATCACGCTCTGGAAATTCTCAAATAGGGAATGACAGAGACAGATAATGTGTCATAAGTTCAATACAAGGAAAGTGCCATTGAAAACAAATACAGAGGAATACAGAGATACTGTGGGGGATGGTGGAATAAACAAACAAGATCGAGTCCTACCAAATAAGGTTCTTGCAAAAGTCCACATGTAAACAGTGAAAGTACTATGAATACCATAGTGAATAGGCAGACTAGAATCAGACACTAACAGGCTGAAGAGAATGCTTTGGGAGGATAGTCAGATGTAAACTTAACTAAAAGTAAGAATAAGTACATGCTTTTTATGTATTTATATATTTAAATAAGAAACAAAACAGGGCTTTGAAGAGGGAGATAAGAGTCATTCTCATCCCATCTAGTCAACATTTCTGATCTCTACAGGTCAATGCAAGCAGCGGTTTAGAACTCTTGGAAGAGATGAAAATTAGACACTATCCACGAACACCTTCCTACAAAAATAATGTACATGCTAGCTGAGGCACGAGTGCCTGACTGCCAACAATATTGCATTGGAGTGTTTTTTGTTGCTGTTCAGATTCTGTCGGCGCTCTGTCAGGCTCTGGTCGGCTCTCAGTGATTAGTCGTTAGTATTGTATAAGGGCGGAGGAACAGTCTACCAAAGCTCCCTGATCATGGACCCCCCTTGAGATGACTTCCTCGCTAGAGTGGGCGTTTTACCTTGCAAGAATTGGGGCCCTCTGTGGTTCTCGATTTGCGAGTCTGACAGCCCCGTGGGAGTGGACGTGCGGACCCACCAGTGGTCCCTCAGATTATGCTTCTCCCAGCCTTCTTGGAGAAGATCCGGTCAGAGTGTTTTTCAGTGCTCCTTGTGGTCCTGGAGACTGGTTCTCTGCTACTCTAAGGGGAGCCCTGGCAGATCTGCTGTCCCAGGTGGTGGAGACCCGAATGCTGCCATTTTGGGTTTGGCCCAAAGCCCCAGTGTTGGTGGTTTCCAACTTGCAGAGTGTGAGAGCTGGCAGGCGTTTCAGACTTGGTGTTTGCGCCAGGGTCAGGTCTCTTGTTCCCTAATAGGGATTTTACAATTCCTGCAGGAGCTGTTGGATGCAGGCAAGTCTGCAACCTTGCTCAAAGTCTGTTTGGCAGCAATATCTGCCTGCCATACACGGATTGATGGTGTGTTGTCTGGACCTAATTTTCTGGCGTTTCTGAAAGGAGCTTGGCGTCTTCACCCCCCTGTGTCTCACACACTTCCTTCCTGGTGCCTTGATGTGGCCATGGGGGGTCACAGCACACAGAGGTTGATCGGCAACTACAGTGAGGGAAAAAAGTATTTGATCCCCTGCTGATTTTGTACGTTTGCCCACTGACAAAGAAATGATCAGTCTATAATTTTAATGGTAGGTGTATTTTAACAGTGAGAGACAGAATAACAACAAAAAAATCCAGAAAAACGCATTTCAAAAAATATATAAATTGATTTGCATGTTAAGGGGGGAAATAAGTATTTGACCCCTTCGACTTAGTACTTGGTGGCAAAACCCTTGTTGGCAATCACAGAGGTCAGACGTTTCTTGTAGTTGGCCACCAGGTTTGCACACATCTCAGGAGGGATTTTGTCCCACTCCTCTTTGCAGATCCTCTCCAAGTCATTAAGGTTTCGAGGCTGATGTTTGGCAACTCGAACCTTCAGCTCCCTCCACAGATTTTCTATGGGATTAAGGTCTGGAGACTGGCTAGGCCACTCCAGGACCTTAATGTGCTTCTTCTTGAGCCACTCCTTTGTTGCCTTGGCTGTGTGTTTTGGGTCATTGTCATGCTGGAATACCCATCCACGACCCATTTTCAATGCCCTGGCTGAGGGAAGGAGGTTCTCACCCAAGATTTGACGGTACATGGCCCCGTCCATCGTCCCTTTGATGTGGTGCAGTTGTCCTGTCCCCTTAGCAGAAAAACACCCCCAAAGCATAATGTTTCCACCTCCATGTTTGACGGTTGGGATGGTGTTCTTGGGGTCATTCCTCCTCCTCCAAACACGGCGAGTTGAGTTGATGCCAAAGAACTCGATTTTGGTCTCATCTGACCACAACCCAGTTCTCCTCTGAATCATTCAGATGTTCATTGGCAAACTTCAGACGGGCCTGTACATGTGCTTTCTTGAGCAGGGGGACCTTGCGGGCAGTGCAGGATTTCAGTCCTTCACGGCGTAGTGTGTTACCAATTGTTTTCTTGGTGACTATGGTCCCAGCTGCCTTGAGATCATTAACAAGATCCTCCCGTGTAGTTCTGGGCTGATTCCTCACCATTCTCATGATCATTGAAACTCCACGAGGTGAGATCTTGCATGGAGCCCCAGACCGAGGGAGACTGACAGTTATTTTGTGTTTCTTCCATTTGCGAATAATTGCACCAACTGTTGTCACTTTCTCACCAAGCTGCTTGGCGATGGTCTTGTAGCCCATTCCAGCCTTGTGTAGGTCTACAGTCTTGTCCCTGACATCCTTGGACAGCTCTTTGGTCTTGGCCCTGGTGGAGAGTTTGGAATCTGATTGATTGATTGCTTCTGTGGACAGGTGTCTTTTATACAGGTAACGATCTGAGATTAGGAGCACTCCCTTTAAGAGAGTGCTCCTAATCTCAGCTCGTTACCTGTATAAAAGACACCTGGGAGCCAGAAATCTTGCTGATTGATAGGGGAACAAATACTTATTTCCCTCATTAACATGCAAATCAATTTATAACTTTTTTGAAATGCGTTTTTCTGGATTTTTTTGTTGTTATTCTGTCTCTCACTGTTAAAATACAACAACCATTAAAATTATAGACGGATCATTTCTTTGTCAGTGGGCAAACGTACAAAATCAGCAGGGGATCAAATACTTTTTCCCCTCACTGTATGTTAGGAGGTCCCTCTAGGTGATATCCCATAGCCCTTGGGAACTGTTTCTTCATTTCAGATAACAAAGGATGCATCCGCAACCCAACGTTTTCCTAAACTTACAAAACTATGTTGACATATTTGACATATTAAGAGAGATTTCCAATTCACCATTTGCCTTTTGTTCAAATGAAAATTCTGGTACCAAGTCATAAAGCCCAAGCGTAAAACAGCAGATGGTACATCTACTGTAAGTATCTCTTTGGAGTTTAGAGAGGGTTTCCTTGAACTGGGCTGCCAAGCTTGTATTGTTTTTAGTCCTCTTTTGATCCTGATGCGGATACATTTTCATCAGGCCCTCTTGAACACACACACCAGATGGCACTATATGAAAGACCAAACCCTGTTTTACGGTAAAATGTAACTCGATACATTGTTAAAGGTTTTATCTGCTCAGAAGGCACCAGCCACACCAGACAGCAGTTTAGAGCAGGTCTAAGTGATTCTTTGCACTCTGTAAACGTTATCATTCTTCCATTGATAACCTATTCAATAGTCCTGTACAAATGGTCCATCTGCTTCTCTGTTATAATTTCCCTAGCTATCTTTATTAAAAATGTATAAGTTAGTACTGTACTAGCTGAATGTCTTTAAGACTAAGTAGAAGCAGCCAGCATTGGTTACCTAGCGTTTTAAATTTCCAATCTTGTGACAAGGATGTTGCTGAAAACAAAGGAATTAATATCTGCTACTGAGACTGTTTAATAGATAAAGGCATGGCTTAGTGTAGGTGACTTCACATGGATAGCAGTGTTGTTTTTGTAGTGGTACTTAATGCTTCCATTGGATGGAAATGCTGACCATCTGTATAAACAATTACATAATTTTCCTGCAAAACATGGCCATATAAATTGGCTAATATAAAATCAGGAATTCAGGAGATTTTACAGAAATGTATTAATTAAATAGAAGCACAATCTGTATCAATGAGAGTCAGATGAATTGTTCTAACACTTTTAACCTGTTTCCATCTCTTATTTTAGATGGGTTCACATCCTGTACCTGCCCTATTCTTTTTAAACAGTCCAGTTTCACAATTTTCAGTCTTGTTTACTGCAGAGAAAAAAAAGAAAGGTTTGTTGCTCCAAGAATGTTGTGTGCAGTTTAGTCCAGCCTCAACCAAAATAACTGCAACGGCGTACCACAGTGTTTTCTTCAGGCATCTTGACTTGAATTAGGTAAATCAGGCAGGAAGAAATATTGCATTACATTTGTAAGCACTGAATGCATGAAAAAATAAGAAGAATTCAAGCTGGTCTCTTGGAAACAAAAACCTGATATGTGTGTGTGTGTGTGTGTGTGTGTGTGTGTGTATGTAACATTTAGTGTAACATATTATTCTTGTTTACAAACAGAAGAACACTATTGATCTGGAGAAAAATTAAAACTAAATAATTTCTGGTGTCATCCATTTGTTTCAAGAATTTGAGTAATGTACAGGAAATATCTGTACAACATGCTGTTTCCTGCAATATGCAGCAGGTGGCAGCACTATGAACAAGTGAAATAATAATTGGAAAACCAAATATACACCTACAATGTACATAATATAAAATGAGCAATACTTTTGTAATGACGTATTCCCTGCTATTTAACAAACAAACAAAAAATAAAAAACTGGTTGGAGTTTTGTCTACCTTCACAGACCTCTTCATAACAGAGTTCTATGTCTAGCTGTACCTTTTTTAATTGTTAAATATGCCACTTCAGAGATAATTCACAAGATCTCTTTGGTCATTCAAATAGCGTTGACTTCATAGACTACGACTAATAATAAACTATATATCTGTGTTCAGTGTGTGGTTTTTGAGGATGATCAGACCTGCTCATTCAAAGGGGTTTGTTTCTGTTTATGGCCATTTACTCTTCATTTAAAAAAATTTGTTGTGCACAGACAACTTTGCGTACAGAAATTCTGGGTCAAATTTTTGGGTCTAATATATATTTTTTGGTCTAAATTGAACCCAGGGTGATTTTTCTTGTCAAGGTCTCTTTTGTACTTTTAAGTCGACCTTTGAAAGGCCATAGGTCACAGGGGGAAAAAAAACTATAATGATAACTAACATTTTTTAACTTGGCATACCTTAAAACCATCAGGTGAATTTTTCTGGCAAAATCTGAGAGTTGGGCAACCAAATGTCTTTGGTTGCTGTGGAATGACCCATATCCAATTAAGAAAAGTTAGCATTACATAAATAACATGTAATTTACTATGGTAATTACTTTAAAGTACCCTTTATCTGTACCTCAGTACTTGGAGGCTTTGTAATCTCGTGTCATTGTCTAAGTCTATTTACGGACTGTTAACTGCCTTTCCTGAGCAGCCCCTTCTTTAGATCTATTTCAGAAATGCCAGCAGGCTGGATTTCTCTTTTTCTTTTGGATGGAGTTTCCCAAAAATCAGGGCGTGCTGTCAGATATAGTGATCTATATCTCTCTGTCTCTCTCTCTCTCTCTGTGTCTTTCACAACCTTTGCTTGGAAATGCTTTGAGGGCATGTATCAATATGTAATGACCTAAATAAATATTTACACTTTTATTTATTCTTTTAAAATAGTTGGTGATTCATTTAATTATTCTTCATTAAAATATACACTACCATTCACAAGTTTGGGGTCACTTAGAAATGTCCTTGTTTTACATGAAAACATACATTAAATGAGTTTGAATAGGAAATATAGTCATTGACAAGGTTAGAAATAATGATTTTTAATTGAAATAATAATTGTGTCATTCAAACTATGCTTTCGTCAAAGAATCCTTCATTTGTAGTAATTACAGCCTTGCAGACCTAGTTATCAGTTTGTTGAGGCAATCTGAAGAGATTTCAAACCATGCTTCCTGAAGCACCTCCCACAAGTTGGATTGGCTTGATGGGCACTTCTTACATACCATATGGTCAAGCTGCTCCCACAACAGCTCAATAGGGTTGAGATCCGGTGACTGTGCTGGCCACTCCATTATAGATAGAATACTAGCTGACTGCTTCTTCCCTAAATAGTTCTTGCATAGTTTGGAGCTGTGCTTTGGGTCATTGTCCTGTTGTAGGAGGAAACTGGCTCCAATCAAGTGTCATCCACAGGGTATGGCATGGTGTTGCAAAATGGACTGATAGCCTTCCTTCTTCAAGATCCCTTTTACCCTGTACAAATCTCCCACTTTAGCACCCCCAGACATTCACTTTTTCTTTGCAACTCTGCCTAGAAGACCATCATCCTGGAGTCGCCTCTTCACTGTTGACATTGAGACTGGTGTTTTGCAGGTACTGTTTATTGAAGCTGCCAGTTGAGGACCTGTGAGGCATCCCTTTCTCAAAGTAGACACTCTGATGTATTTATCCTCTTGCTCAGTTGTGCATCGGGGCCTCCCACTCCTCTTTCTATTCTGGTTAAAGCCAGTTTGCGCTGTTCTGTGAAGGGTGTAGTACACAGCGTTGTACGAGATCTGCAGTTTCTTGGCAATTTCTCGCATGGAATAGCCTTCATTTCTCAGAACAAGAAGAGACGGATGAGTTTCAGAAGAAAGTTCTTTGTTTCTGGCCATTTTGAGCCTGTAATTGAACCCACAATTGCTGATGCTCCAGATACTCAACTAGTCTAAAGAAGGCCAGTTTTATTGCTTCTGTAATCAGCACAACAGTTTTCAGCTGTGCTAACATAATTGCAAAAGGGTTTTCTAATGAACAATTAGCTTTTTAAAATGATAAACTTGGATTAGCAAACACAATGTGCCATTGGATCACAGGACTAATGGTTGCTGATAATGGGCCTCTGTACGCCTATGTAGATATTCCATTACAAATCAGCCATTTCCAGCTACAATAGTCATTTACAACATTAACAAAGTCTATACTGTATTTCTGATCAATTTGATGTTATTTTTAAAGGACAAAAAATGTGTTTTCTTTTGAAAACAATGACATTTCTAAGTGACCCCAAACTTTTGAACGGTATTGTACTTATTTATCAATCATATTTTTTCAGTTTGTTGAGCACTGATTCAAAGTTGAGAAGACAAATGTTTTTGTCTAAAAAATATAAAGTTTGCATATACATTTAAGAATATATAGATCTGCAAATATGTATTGAAAAATATCACTCAAACCCATAGCCAATCACTGGGCATCTTTACGTAATTTGGATTTGATATATCCAAGACTACTGTTCACTTGATGATTCTGGTATACAAGCATGACTAAAGAGACTAAATGTTTGGATGATCATTTGATGTTGATGAAGCTTTTTGGATATGCATGCCAGTAGTATGTTTGGTATAGAAAAGGTCAAGCCCAAGTAAAGAGCAATACTTTTCCCTCTTTGAACCATGGAGATGCTTTGTTTTGCTAAGGCTCTTTTGCATCTCCCAATCCTCTTAAACTATTAAGAAATTGGTTTCAATATCAGTCTATACATGCATACATTTCTCTTTTGACTTTGATTACATTGTAGCACATTCCATATTTTATACATTATTACATCCATAACCTCATATTAATTACTGCACATCCCTCCTCCAGAGAAAATCTCTCCTCGGATTTTGTCAACCCTTGCCAAGACCCTGAATATTCTGGCGCACTTTCGGCTGAATTGCAAATGGCTCACAGAAAAATGAAATAAAACTGTGACAGTTCTGGTTCATGTGGATGTCAGAATTTAAATGTTTATGGAACTATAACTTTAAAAGAAAATACTTTAAAAGTACACAACTGCTGTTTCTGTAAGTAGGTTTCCTTGGCTGAGATATAGAAAGGATTGAGAAACATCAGACTTCCTTGAGGAAATGCTCTATTCAGAGTACAACAGATACAAATACATAATCTGTCAAAGCAAGCATATCTAGGGAAACCCCGACTGAAGAATTGCAAAACTCCTAAAGTGAACTCTAAAATGTATACTTAAGTTGGGATGCTTCTAGCAGAAAACGAGACAACTATTTGTTTTTTTTGTAACTTTCAAAAATAATTAATTAGTGTATTAATGAATGTCTGCACAGCAGGAGAATGGGAGTTCCAGAGAGGAAGGGCCCTTGTCCTTGTGTTCCAAGCAGAGAGCAAAACATGTTACATAATGTTGTACTGAAAGATGCTCATTCACCATAACAACTGTGTTGTGTACATTTTCAAGGTTGCTGCATACATCCCATGAACCAATATAGTAATGCATTTTACAGTGTTTTATAGGAAGTGTTCACCCCTTGGAATTTTCACATTTTGTTGTGTTTACAACCTGACATTTTGACGCATTTAAATGTAATCTTAATTTATATCTCAATGGCAATATGATACAAAATCAGCGTGTATATACACTCACCTAAAGGATTATTAGGAACACCATACTAATACTGTGTTTGACCCCCTTTCGCCTTCAGAACTGCCTTAATTCTACGTGGCATTGATTCAACAAGGTGCTGAAAGCATTCTTTAGAAATGTTGGCCCATATTGATAGGATAGCATCTTGCAGTTGATGGAGATTTGTGGGATGCACATCCAGGGCATGAAGCTCCCGTTCCACCACATCCCAAAGATGCTCTATTGGGTTGAGATCTGGTGACTGTGGGGGCCAGTTTAGTACAGTGAACTCATTGTCATGTTCAAGAAACCAATTTGAAATGATTTGACCTTTGTGACATGGTGCATTATCCTGCTGGAAGTAGCCATCAGAGGATGGGTACATGGTGGTCATAAAGGGATGGACATGGTCAGAAACAATGCTCAGGTAGGCCGTGGCATTTAAACGATGCCCAATTGGCACTAAGGGGCCTAAAGTGTGCCAAGAAAACATCCCCCACACCATTACACCACCACCACCAGCCTGCACAGTGGTAACAAGGCATGATGGATCCATGTTCTCATTCTGTTTACGCCAAATTCTGACTCTACCATCTGAATGTCTCAACAGAAATCGAGACTCATCAGACCAGGCAACATTTTTCCAGTCTTCAACTGTCCAATTTTGGTGAGCTTGTGCAAATTGTAGCCTCTTTTTCCTATTTGTAGTGGAGATGAGTGGTACCCGGTGGGGTCTTCTGCTGTTGTAGCCCATCCGCCTCAAGGTTGTACGTGTTTGGCTTCACAAATGCTTTGCTGCATACCTCGGTTGTAACGAGTGGTTATTTCAGTCAAAGTTGCTCTTCTATCAGCTTGAATCAGTCGGCCCATTCTCCTCTGACCTCTAGCATCAACAAGGCATTTTCGCCCACAGGACTGCCGCATACTGGATGTTTTTCCCTTTTCACACCATTCTTTGTAAACCCTAGAAATGGTTGTGTGTGAAAATCCCAGTAACTGAGCAGATTGTGAAATACTCAGACCGGCCCGTCTGGCACCAACAACCATGCCACGCTCAAAATTGCTTAAATCACCTTTCTTTCCCATTCAGACATTCAGTTTGGAGTTCAGGAGATTGTCTTGACCAGGACCACACCCCTAAATGCATTGAAGCAACTGCCATGTGATTGGTTGGTTAGATAATTGCATTAATGAGAAATTGAACAGGTGTTCCTAATAATCCTTTAGGTGAGTGTATATACACCACCGATATAAAGTTTTAGAACACCTCAATTTTTCCTGTTTTTATTGAAATGTACGCAGTTTATTAAAGAAAATTAAAGCATAAAATTAAAGCATAAAATAAATAAACAATTGGAGATCACGGAATTGTTTTGTTTAACAAAAGCTGACAAACCGCCCTGGTTACCTTAAAGCTTCTCTTTAATCCTGTTTGTATTCTTCACTGTTGTGTTTTTTACCAAGTGTTTGGCATTCTCTGATGTGAAAAATTTGGTTTTTATACCCCCAAGGTGGTGAATACTTTTGAGAGCCAATATGTATGTGTGTGTGTATATATATATATATATATATAGTTTAAGATATTGTAAAGTTTAAAGTATGTATATTTTAAATGTATATTTTTAATATGAAATGATAGAAACGATATAACCCCTACATATTAAAAGCTCTATACAACTAGGCAAATAATAGGAACAATTATAATTTATTTATTATAAAAATAGCAGGATAACTTGGCATGGTGCTTGGAGGGGCACTGCACCTCCCAGAAGCCCTGTGAAAGCCTCTGACCAGCAGGACTCCCATGATTGATCTCTCCACTCCAGAGTCCACAGCCCTAAGCACTACTCCACACTGCTGCCTGGCGTATATATTCACTGCCACAGTAATTCATACACTATACAATCACGGTTTTAAAGTTCAGTTATGCATATGTATGCAAGAAGTTTGCTGTTCATACAGAATTTTATAACTGTGAGAAAAATCATTAATTAGGAATGTGAAAGTAATTAAGACAACAGTTGGAATGAAAAGCAGAAGAGGGACACAGGGGTCCAAAAAACAAGGACTGAGTCACCCTCAACTAAGGGTCTGAGGCTCGGCTTATTTTTGTCCCTGGGTGGAATATCCCCAGCGCAGAATGCTTTTATGAGTCAGCCTTAACTTCCAGGGTTGATAAGCTAAGCCAGGAAACATTATATCCTGCATTGTCTCTCAGTGGCAGCCTGGTATCTGCTTCACATATGGCATTTGGAGCAGGATCATCGAAGGGGCGTGGGGAAGTTCCAGTGTAGAATTACCTGGCTGACTAAATTAAAGAGCCAAGCAGGCCTCTGGGCCTAAGTATGTGCTGAGTCCATAACTTGCCACCTAAAAATGGGACTATAAGGTGGCAGGATCTATTTAAGGCAATCACTCCTCCTTCGGACTGTGAAGGTCACTTGCTATTTCCTCTAAACCTGGGAAAAAGATGATAATACAATAGCAGCAATAATACATTATTATGATTGAGACTACTGGTGAGGGTTTAGTTTGTTTTAGCTTCTGACCACTGTATCTTGTATAAAATACTTAATGGAAGGAGTGGACAGATATGTGACATGGAAGGTCCATTCTAGAAGAAAGTATGGAATTTTGTATTATATTACAGTACTGATTTTATATTTTCACTGTTTTATACATTAAAATGCATCAAGGAGCAATGCTTGACGGAAGAAATCTCTTTAAAATAACAACAAACTTCTTTTGACAAGACATCACTTGGTAAATTAAAGATGAGCATTTCAAATGGCTTGGAATACCTGATGGTATATTTCTGGGATACATGAAACTGACTGTGGGTTGTTCTGTTTCTAATTTGTTATTATTTATCATTATTTATTAATACACATGTATCTTAAATCCTTGATGTGAGCAGAAGGCAACACTCACAGTTTTGTTTTTCTCACATGCACTATATAGATGTGTTCTTGAAAGATGGCAGCAGTGAAGTTCAAGTTTTGGCAGTTAATTCCTATTTAATGTCTGACAACCTCATTTACTGTCTGGAAAAATGACCTAAATATCTGAGTTTATTTTGTGTGTGTGTGTGTGTGACCATATAAAATAATATGCAACCTCCTACACTTAAACCACCCTATAACACATTGGGATACATTCTTCTGTACTATTCATTTTTATTTGTTAAAATAATTTTAGAAGAAAGTATATTTGATATTTATATTTGTCATTTTTGCTTTGTGAGAGGAAGAGTGATTCATAACTTCATGAATCGTGAAGGGCCTAAGATTTGTGTTTCTTACAGCTCTTACAAGTGAGTTTATTGCAATGAGGTTCAATATTCCCTAGTCTTTTGCAAAGTAAAATCCTACTCCTCAGGATATATATTGCATTACAAAAGACATATTTTCATACTTCATATCAAAATATATCTCTCAATTCTGAAACAAACTATTATTGTGGTGTCAATTAAGACATTCTAGTTATGGCTGGCAATCCTAGTGCAACCATCTTGCAGATTTTGGTTTAAATAGTCTAAGCACAAGGTAGCTAGTAGCCTATAGTTTCAGTGTGTTTAAGAAGGTGAATATAGCAACTCTAATGGAATAATAATAAGCCAGCCAAGGCTATTGGTAGTTTCCCAAATGTGAGTACAGTACTACAGACCTGATGCGTATAAATATATTAGGCTGTCAGAGATTATTGAATTGCAAGGATGATGGAGATTCACCCTTTATAGTTGCCACTTATGATGCATCATTGCTCATAGAATGTAACTTCGTTTTGGCCAAATTTCCAACCACAAACCAACATGTGGGGAAACAGTTATATTTCCAAATATTGGCTAATCTTCATGTTGATATTGTCTCTGCTGACATATTGTTTCAGGCCATTGTAAAATGCAGGGGGGGAAAAACAGTTCCTTTGGCCAGATGCCAATAAGGTCATATTAGTAGTTGTGGATGGAAAGAACAATCTTTTTTTGGAATTGAAAAACATTCTAGAAATTTAATTCAGGTGTGCTTAAATAGTACATAGAATTTGCCTTGTACTTAAAGAACATAAAGTGGAACTAAAGTGGACCAGATCGAAGAGTTGTTGGAAAACAAAAATGCCAATGAAAATAGAGAAGGAGGTGCAGTTCTGCCAGTTTGTTTTTTTAAGTGTTTATCATTCAGACTGTTTCAAGCCTTGCTGAAATGTTCAGTTTAAACTAAAAAGAGGCTGTGCTAACAAAGATTTAAAGTAATACTTTCAGATCAAAAGCTTAGGTTTTCAATCATAACTTAAATCTCATGCCTTTAGGCCTTTTATTCCTTGTTTTCAACTCAACTTTGGATGAAGTTTGCTTGAGGCTTTATGTCACTTTTAGGAGTCTATTAATACCTATTAATTAACTCAATGACGAATTTGAAAGAAAAGTCTTATGCTCTTCTAACTGATAATGTTTGGCAGTATCGGCAAAGCAATGTATACCCCAAATTATTGATGAATAATGTTTAATGCATATTGATTGTTTTGAATATAGAAAAGTATCCTCTTGATTTCTGTGTTTTGAGTAACTGTAGAACCATACACATTTAAGACAACCTTACTTCTCAAAGATAAATATATATATATATATATATATTTATGTTTTCATAAAAATGCATCTTAACATATCAAACAGATAAGTCAACTGAATGGAGAAAAAATTACTTTTCTTTACTAACCATTAGGGGGTGTCAGTGATACCATTTTCTGACCCAGTAAAGCTCTAACAGTTGCTTGTAATCCCAAAATCCTGGATTGTATTTCAGTATGGAAATATCACCAATAAATGACAACAAAAAACAAGCTTTTAGGTCCATGAAAGGATTTCCTGTGAGACTGTGTATTCTAATGCATGCATTTTGTTCCTGCATCATAGTCTGATGTTGCTTTTAATGACACCAACATAATTTCTTAATCCTTTTGTATATTTGACGTTTTTTTCTAGTCTTATCCACATAATCACCACAAGTACCACTCCTTTAACTGAATATGCAATTTCCTAATTTAGCAACAGTATTTACTTGACTCAGAGCACAGTCTGCAAATATAGGAAGAGTTGCATTTTTAAAATTAGTGTATAGTGAGTGGTTGTCATTGTAGTCTAATGCTGAAACTCCCAAGTCTATGTCATACATTCACTCTTCCAGCTGATGTCACAGACCTCGATTAGCACTAATCTTGGACCACCCTACTGAAATAACGGGGAAGTCCAAGACTAAGTACATAGTCTGAGTGCTGTTATATTATCAGTATCATTTTCATTCTAGTCATTATCATTAGATGTATCTTCTGTTTTTAAAAATGTGGTTATGGCTGCCCTGATTCAAGGTTTACTCCTTTTCCTGTTGGGTTTTAATATATTTTGCAGGGCCTGCAGCTTGTTCAACCCCAGCTACAATAGCACTTATACCATCAGATAAAAGATTGGTTAAACTAACTGTATTCAAGTTTCCATGACTTAGTGTTGACAAAAGATTAAAGAGTTTAATAGCACCAACATGGAATAGACTAAACAGAAATATCACTCATCTTGTACTCTGGGAGCTCTGTACTATTATTATAACTTGCCACAGATAAGCGTGTTATTTCCATAATAAACTGAGAACTACTTAAATAGTGTTCCTTCTACAAAGAAGCCATAGAAATGTTTGAATGAGTCTGAATTAATTCTGATAATGTCTCATTCCTGTCAGTAATACATGTACAGATAGATGCATGTTTATGTATGTGTGTTTATATAGACACATGTAAGTATGTATGTATAGATGGGTACATATAAAAACATACATTGATCAATGCTGTATATTCCTGTGTGTCTTAAACACAGACCGACAGGTACAACTGCCCATGGCCTCACTAACCAAATTCTCAAAGAAACTGTACTGATCTCCCCCAACTCTGTTAATGTTCTGACTCAAGTGATGCAAGAAAAGCTACATTGAACATACTTTCATATCTGTATGAAACAGGAGACACCTTTCAGAGTTCAATGCCAGTGTAAAATGGTTCCCACTGACTGTGCAAGCACTAAAAGGTTGACCAAAGCTCAAGGGATGCACTGCTGAGCTGGATAAACAGGATGCTTCATGAGCATAAAAGCATTTATTTACATGTTGATTTGAAGGACTGCATAGCAAAACAACCTGCAAATGCTTCTGTAATTTGGTTTTGAATCACTGCACTGGAAATAAAATTACAAATCCATTTTTTATGATTACGATTACTTGTTCTTATTTTGCATTACTATTTTTTAACGTAAATAAACCTCTGACATTATAGTGTCTGTAGAAAGCTGTACTTTCTCTAATTGAACTCAAAAGGCCAGACCAAATCAAAACTTTGACGAAACCACTAATTACAAAATGGCTTCTAACAATAAATTAAACCACAATAGGTTACATATTTATACTTTGATTCACAGATAAGTCAAAGTTTTGATTTTGTGTAGCCCAAAGTGTAAGTCTAACCCCCTAAATAATGACATTATTTGTAGTCATTTAAGAAAACCCAATAATAAGAAGAGGCAATGGGGATTTGATTTTCTCCATATGTTTGGTATTTTAAAGAGTTCAAGACTTCATATCTATTGAAACCCATTAAATGGAATCTTCAAATATTAGTTATAGAACAAGTCCTTGCTCTCTGCCATTATCTTCCAGATTAAATAAGATCTGAAAAATCTCTTTATTTAGAAGGCTTAATTAATCACCCATCACTTAGTATGCCTTAACAAGCAATTACTACAGATATGTGGGTCACACGAAAGTAGGCCGTCTGTAAACTATAAGGAGTTTTAACTTGGAAAACCTCAGTTTCCACAGCCTTATTAAGTTACACTTTCCACTGGTTTACCACTTGACCGTTTCTGTTAAAATGTGCGGTGCATGGGGGAGCTGTTCTGGATTTTATTATTAGTCTTCCCCTTGTCGTTGCAGTTCAAGGTGGAGATGGCTGATCTACTTTAACTCCCCCACAGTGTGTCCCACAATTTCCCCCTGACATATATAGATGTATTCATCTCATTCTGACCCAAGGGACTGAAGCCAAAAAATATATTAGGCATCATCCACTATCCATAATGCATGAACTGTCTGACTGAAAACTTCCATGTAAGGAAATCAGAAGAAATCAATTAGAAAATATACACATTCTTCAAATACAAATAAATTTGAAGAGTAAACTGGAGATATCATTGTGTGTTATGCATGATTGGACAGTGAGTTCATCATGCTAAATAACTATATAGTGTATAACGCTTTACATCTCTAAAGGTTATCTCCCACATAGCAATATCAATATTAGCATATTGTGTAGTAATGTGGTTATTGAATGTTTCCATTCAGATGATATGATAATGATGAATTAAGTACCTTTTCCATGTTGACAGAGGGTTTACTTCTATTTGAAAGATATTCTGGGACTTCTGGTTTAAAAAAAACTAATTAAGAGTCAAAGCTGTTTTAATCATTGTTACTACTGTGGTATTTAGATCACTTATCAGTAATTTTACCATTCTGAATGAGAAAAGCACAAGGGAGACAAGGTTTACTCTTTAGGAATCTGTCTTATTAAAATATTGTAATTATATTTTAAAGGATCACTAAAATTAGGACATAAGTCATCTAGAAATTCATTAGAAAGAGTGTCAGGGATAATTCATGTGCCAATACTCTATGCTATCACTTGAACAGTGTTCTGTCTTACTACTGGGTAATGAAAGCATAATATAGACGTAGGTTCCCACGTTCTCTTGTTAAGGAAAGGATTGCATTGATCTATAATATTAACTAAAAGAAGATAATACATTTTGATTAATAGTAATACATGTTGAGATAATGTGTTAATTATACTGATTGTATCAATCCATGTATTGTATCTTTTCCCGTAAATTTAATCCAAGCTGTTCTTTGTTCATCACCATTTAATAAAAAATGTTTTTTGGTTCTAGTGCATTTGCAAGCCTTAAATATTTTAATCCTAAAGGAAATTAAGTAAATGTTTTCTATCCCCCAATAGTACAGTAATAATAGCGGAACATAAATGATCTTGCATATAACCATAGTTGTTCAGGAACATATTATATCATTTCAGGGACAATCAAATTTAACTGGTCTGGGGCATCTCACAAAATCAAGTTTTCATCACTGTTTTACAATCACTTTAATTGATTAATTGTTTCTTAATATAATAACTGCTTCTCAGAAGGTAGTATAATGCAGTAACCTCTTTATTTGGATGTGGCAATCCCCATAGATTCTTTCAGCAAGACATTTAACATCGAAAGTGCTACCTAGTATAGCCTAAATACAATGAACGGTCCCATTTGTTCAGCTTGTTTTTAATGTTAGTCCAAGGTCAGTACATCCTGTGCTGTAGGTTACATCTTTCACTAGTCTGTCAGGTATATTCGTTGTCTCATATTTATTTATTTAGTTTGTATTATTGTGGAGGTTCAGTCGAGTAACAGGTGTGTATGCACTGGGGGTGTCATATAACGGCACAGGCAGATGACTGAGAGAGGAGATGACCCCCGCCCTCCAGCCCTAATCTATTTCTCTAAGAATACGACATTACTGTGTGGATTTATTTTATTTGAATTACCTCCCTACTATGGAATTAACTTTGCTATCACCTCTGTCAATGTTAAACAAACGGGATAAGTTAATAAACACAAATGTCATTGGTTATTCAAAACTCTGCATTAGTTTGCCATCGTGAAAAACATGTTGGTAAGATGTGATTGTCACTTGTTACCTAACAGTTCCTTCATGAATAAGGCAATAACATAACATTTAAAATAAATTAGTACATTAATTAAGACATTTTAGTAATACAATTTTTAATGCATATTCATGTTATTACTCATATTTTATATTTAAGACTTTAAATCATAGACATTGTATAAGAGATATTTTCATTAGTCAAGGGATTCAGGTCTTACAAATTACTATCTTTTTAAATTTCTCTTTCCTTTAACTTTGCTAACATTGTTCCACTTTTTAACTTTAAAAGCTACACCATGTACCGTCCTATAAAGACCTATTTAAAATGCGCTCCACGTTAAACGATGCTTATTGACTGTGTTTGAGTACTGCTGACAATTGTGACATCTGCCACTAATCACCAAAAAGATTCTCCAAAGGAACCATTAGAGATTACTCATGCTCTCATAATGTACATGACCTAAAAGCCAAACTTATGTTGAAGGAGAACGGAAAGAGTCGTCTTTCACATGTGTGCCTAAACTGTTAGGTGACAGCTATTTTGGTGAATTGCACAAATGGAAAAATTAAAAGGTTGCTTTTCATTTTCTTATGGGTGGATAAACATTAACTCCTTCCCCATATCTCACATTCACTTTTAGGTAATTTTCCCTCACTGCATTCCTAATTAATGTTGAATATTGAGTCCAAAAAAATCTGTCTGCAATGAACAGTAAGCTCTCCAACTAATGGGTTTCTTTATGAAATTCAGTACAGTGATCTTTATATCTTTAATTCCTACTTTCAAAAACAAACAAATGTGTACCTACACTCACCATTGATTTTAAAAACAGTTTCTTAAAATTGTATAGCTAAAATGTTGAATTCAGGGATGGTGGTTCTGAAAATGTGTTATGCTTTAGTCTCCAGCTAAAGTGGGAACATTGTAAGTGATTCAATAGAATTGGGCTAACAAACAACTCTGGAAAAGGCAGAATAACCTATTCCAATATTAAAAAGCACTCCATTTTCATTGTAATCCTCTACATCTTTGATATTGAGGCTCTGATCCCTTAACCTGTCAGTACATTAAATTACAGTTCAATTTCAAGTCAATTTTAAAAGGCTCAGCAGGCCTATAAATAAGCAGGGATTGCATTACAAAACAAAAGCTTGCCAGGTTGACAGACAAATTGATGTGTAGGACCAATAATTATTGTTATTGTTGTTGTTGATGTTAATTATTTTAATCAAAATTAATCTGTCTAACAAGGTTATTAGTTCTAGTTAGTATACAAAGCCACTATGAGGTCAACCCAGTCTTCCAGTAGACATGGACATTATCGGGCATCGCCTCACAGTTAGTTAGAGGTATGCTTTTCTGTTTGTTTGTTTTTTTTAACTGAAAGGTAATGTCTAGTTGCTCCCTACCACAGTCTGGAAGTTAAAATATGCAGAGTAAAATCAAGTACCATGACTTCATAGGTCAGGAAGTTTCACTCATGTATACCTCAGTTATGTTTTGCCCTAATACTATAATGTGAAGACGATACAAACGTAACCTTAAAATGTAATATTGACACACACAGAAATAGCATAACAATTGAGATGACTAATTAGATATTATCTCTTTTGATATAGTGTGTTAAATGTAGTATAATTCAGGCTCTGAATTGTATGGGTGATTTCAAATGAATGAGTTTTAATCTTCATATAACTAGGTATATCATGGTTTCCAACAACATTGATTTGTCAATTAAGGCACTCCAAGGAAAGAAATCTTTAAAATAATTAAGTGATAAATAGATAAAAGACTAGTCTGGTATGGAATCCATTACTATCACAAATATACTTTAATTATATACTATACACATCTACATTTCAAATTCAAGATGCATATTTAAAGATTTATACACATGAAAACTAACTAAATGTATCGGCAATATTGTTCACAGACATTTGTTTTGTAAATGATTCAATCAGAAAATATTATTTTCCGAATGTATGGCTCATTGTGTTGCAATTTTATCAATGTTATGGATGCTATCTGACAACACCAAATCCTGATATTTATACTGAGATGAGTCCTAAAACTTATTTATAACAAACCCTGTCAATAGAGATTCATGTGTGAATTGGCAAAGTTTGTTTTAACAGTTGATTAAATTCAGTAACTTATAATTATGAAAATCTAATATTTCCCAACTGTAACACTTCATGCTACTACTGAACTAGTTTTAATTGTGCAATAAAGAAACTCATACTAAGATTCAGCTGAAATGGTACAATAGAAAACCTCTGTGAAGCCACTTAAAAAGTAACAGCACTAATAAAACCACTTTCTATGATCCTATATTGTGAATTAGCCACTTTCTTGGGACTCAGGCAGTACCCCTGATGTAGTTTGACATAAGGTTTTTGTAGGCGTTTGGCACAACATTAATCTGCTGATAAGTTATTTCTGAACCAGCTTTCCAGCTATCTTAGTCCTCCATGAAAGGACAATAAACATCTTTTGTTTTGGAGAAGTATAGCATACACACCTGGAACTTGGAGGAAGTTAGATTGACTCTAGGGAAGAATGACGCAGAGGCAAAAATTTAGATTGGGGTCCCAGCTGTGGGGTTTCTGACTGTTTCAGCACCTGTCATTGTCAGCCAGTGTCTTTCCAGGAGATAATTATAGTTTCCAATTTACACAAACAGCAGACAAACATGCTCACACTCACTTGCAGAACACTTAGAGGAGCCAGCAAGTGTCTCTACATAGTGACACTGATGAGAACTAGAAACCATTTCCATAGCAATGGGCCCTCAGCTGGATTAAATTAACAAGTCTCACTTCGGTGGATGAGAAGAGATAAAATTGGAGGTGACTGATATTATGACTCAGCCAGGCAGAATGGGGGTCTTGAATGAGGCACTTAGTGAAATATAAAAAATACCTTATTTCTGTTTGCACTGAAAGTTAATACGGCTGCAAAATCCCCTCACCCCTGCAGCATCGCATTTTGTGTTGATGAAGGTCAGGATTGCTCATTTTAAGCGTTAGTGAATTCAAGTTGTTAAAGCATTTCTACTGATCAAGACCTTAAGTTACGTATAAATCAAATAGATGGGCTTCTTCATGTAAATAAGAATATTTTAAGTGGAGTACAGGTGCAAATATTTAGAGATATAAAGAAAAGGCATGTTAAGAAGCACTTTTTGACTGAAATAGTCCCAAGCAATCAAAGTAGTTTCCTGTTGGGCCTTGTCCTGCACTGCCTGTGTTGTTGTGTGCCTGGGTGAGGTGCCATCTAAAAATAACCCTTTTCTCTCACATAGAGGAATAAAGGGATATCCTTTCTCAATGTGAACCACTGGGGAAGGAGGGGGGGTTTAGAGGAAGGAGTGTTATTCAAATAATTGGCCATGTGCTGCACATGCTTATGTGCTGTATTTATCTCAAAGGAACAAAAACACCCTTCTGTTATAAAAGGTGAAAGAGATATGATATAAATGTAACTGTGTGTAGTTAATCTACGTTTGTAACAGTGGTTATTTTTGGTTCCTTTTTTCTTTTTTGGTGCCAGTAAATCATTTGAACTGCATATAACTTTAGGCAGAAGGAGAAGTAAGATAAAAACAACAACTGTAAAGAGCAGGAAATTAATGACGGGTCAGGGGGAGTGGAAGAACAAGATTAAAGATGTTTACAGTACAAATATATTGTGGCTTAAAAATGAAAGAACAATTAATGTCAAAAGGTCTCTCCACCTTTCAAACATACATATTAATTTTGGAGACGTGGGTTTGAAAATGAACTGACACAAAGAAAACTATTAATTATTGGTCAGCACAATAACAAATCAACTTACAGTCACTTTGATAACATGCTTGTGTCTTTTACCATGATGGTGAGTTTCTGCAGCACTCCCACGATGCCGCTGTTGTGTGATGTGTGAAAATGCAAGTTAGGCAGCAAAGCATCAGTGTTGGTACATGCTGTTTTGGACGGCTCAATCACAAAAACAATTAACTGGAGATGTTGTATCGGTTAACCAGAGACATGACACACATGCCAGTTATTAGGTTTCCGAAGATAGTGGCTTGGCTCTTAAAGGAAGCTCTTAATGTGATTCCATCAGAAAATGCTGACCCCAGCTTGCTTTCAGAAGCCAATATATAAAGAGCACAAAGACTGGAAGTATTTTCTTTCGGCTTTATGTGTGTTTTGGAAAAAGGTTAGTGTTACCTTGTTAAGGGTATACTTATATTGAAGTGAATCACAATAGAAGTAAACCTAGTCACAGCATACATTTAACTTGCAAAGCAGAGTTACATGTGCATAATCTGCAGACAATTTTCTAACCTCAAAATTATGCCCAACCCTCTTTTTTGCAACATTATCAAAACATTGCAGTTTGGTAACTGTTATGTTTGTTTAAAAGGTTGCAGAAACATTAATTTGTATAGTTGTGATTATGGCCAGAAAATGGTGTAACATAACGCTGTGTAAATGCTATAAAACCCTTATCAGAACATTGTAAAAACATTCAAAAAATTTTTACAAAATAAAAACTTGTATGGTAAATGACCAATTGTATTTTTAACAACATTGTCTCTACATTTTTTAAGGACCTGTTAACATTTCTGAAGTTATTACGATGTTGCAATGTGTTAGCCCCAACCATCCCACAACCTTATTATAACGTTTTATGTTAGCTGGTATACTACGAAATCTGTTCGGTTATAGTTAATTATTAGTAAATTATATATTATATATTAATAAATATAAATATAATCATAGTAAATCATACAATATAATTAAACAGTTGTTTATTTCTGTATTTACACTATATGGGAGTACAAATAAAACCATAAAAATAAGGAGTGAAAGATATGTCATTCTTTACGCTTCACCATACCTTACTTTTGACTTTCAGTTGTTGCTCGCTTAGGCGGTCTATCTTCATATTATTAATATCTATATTAATCCCTCTCATATACAGTGAGGGAAAAAAGTATTTGATCCCCTGCTGATTTTGTACGTTTGCCCACTGACAAAGAAATGATCAGTCTATAATTTTAATGGTAGGTGTATTTTAACAGTGAGAGACAGAATAACAACAACAAAATCCAGAAAAACGCATTTCAAAAAAGTTATAAATTGATTTGCATGTTAATGAGGGAAATAAGTATTTGATCCCCTATCAATCAGCAAGATTTCTGGCTCCCAGGTGTCTTTTATACAGGTAACGAGCTGAGATTAGGAGCACTCTCTTAAAGGGAGTGCTCCTAATCTCAGATCGTTACCTGTATAAAAGACACCTGTCCACAGAAGCAATCAATCAATCAGATTCCAAACTCTCCACCAGGGCCAAGACCAAAGAGCTGTCCAAGGATGTCAGGGACAAGACTGTAGACCTACACAAGGCTGGAATGGGCTACAAGACCATCGCCAAGCAGCTTGGTGAGAAGGTGACAACAGTTGGTGCAATTATTCGCAAATGGAAGAAACACAAAATAACTGTCAGTCTCCCTCGGTCTGGGGCTCCATGCAAGATCTCACCTCGTGGAGTTTCAATGATCATGAGAATGGTGAGGAATCAGCCCAGAACTACATGGGAGGATCTTGTTAATGAAGGCAGCTGGGACCATAGTCACCAAGAAAACAATTGGTAACACACTACGCCGTGAAGGACTGAAATCCTGCAGCGCCCGCAAGGTCCCCCTGCTCAAGAAAGCACATGTACAGGCCCGTCTGAAGTTTGCCAGTGAACATCTGAATGATTCAGAGGAGAACTGGGTGAAAGTGTTGTGGTCAGATGAGACCAAAATCGAGCTCTTTGGCATCAACTCAACTCGCCTTGTTTGGAGGAGGAGGAATGACCCCAAGAACACCATCCCCACTGTCAAACATGGAGGTGGAAACATTATGCTTTGGGGGTGTTTTTCTGCTAAGGGGACAGGACAACTGCACCACATCAAAGGGACGATGGACGGGGCCATGTACCGTCAAATCTTGGGTGAGAACCTCCTTCCCTCAGCCAGGGCATTGAAAATGGGTCGTGGATGGGTATTTCAGCATGACAATGACCAAAAACACACAGCCAAGGCAACAAAGGAGTGGCTCAAGAAGAAGCACATTAAGGTCCTGGAGTGGCCTAGCCAGTCTCCAGACCTTAATCCCATAGAAAATCTGTGGAAGGAGCTGAAGGTTCGAGTTGCCATACGTCAGCCTCGAAACCTTAATGACTTGGAGAGGATCTGCAAAGAGGAGTGGGACAAAATCCCTCCTGAGATGTGTGCAAACCTGGTGGCCAACTACAAGAAACGTCTGACCTCTGTGATTGCCAACAAGGGTTTTGCCACCAAGTACTAAGTCGAAGGGGTCAAATACTTATTTCCCCCCTTAACATGCAAATCAATTTATAACTTTTTTGAAATGCGTTTTTCTGGATTTTTTTTGTTGTTATTCTGTCTCTCACTGTTAAAATACACCTACCATTAAAATTATAGACTGATCATTTCTTTGTCAGTGGGCAACATACAAAATCAGCAGGGGATCAAATACTTTTTTCCCTCACTGTATAATATAACATATAATTGTGTGTGTGTGTGATATATATCTTATATATAATGTATATGTATATTGTTTGAGTTTATAGGCCTACTGTCTTTGTGTGTTCGTGTTAAATTTGTCTTTTATAGTGTATCTAATTGTTAGTTTCAAGTGTTCAAATGTTATATAATGTTAGTGAGATATACTTTGTTTTATATATTTAAATAAAAGAAAAAATATATATAATATGAAATATAATTGTGTGTGTGTATATATACAGCTTTATATACAGTATATATATTATATATAATATATATAAAAAGTATATCTCACTAACACTATGTAAAATATTTTAACAGTAGAAACTGACAATAACATACACTATATAAGTTTAACACTAACACACAATGACGAAAACAACAGTAGGCTTATAAACACTATGAAGCTAACAATTACACAAATATATTGTTCCCATATTTATCTATCTATCAATCTATTGATCAGTATCTATTAGACATAGTGAATGGTTTTACATCAAGCATATAGAATTTGAATACGATTATCTTTTAATGCACGTAGTACAAACAGCATTTGTCACATCAGGCGTAGTTTGCAATGCTGTCAGAATGTTGCGATATGCAGCAATATTGCCACAACTTTCATTTTGGACCAAGTGAAATGTAACATTGTCACAGCGTTGTCAGACTGTTGCTTTGGTACCAACCATCCTACAACTTTGCAGCAAAGTTGTTAAATGTTTAAGAAACATTGTATTACTAGGGAAATGGTCAACATATGCAGAATGTGTTGTTTTTTTCACACTTGTTATGCGAGTAAAATATATATTGCAGACATCCGCAGGCTCTTCAAGACTCCACCCTCATCTCCCATCACACCGAAACCTCCCACCGACCTAGCTTCCTTTTCTTCATTCTTACCTCTCTCAGATGCTGAAGTTTCTGCTCTCCTCCTACGTCACAAACCCACAACATGCAACCTGGACCCTCTCCCTTCTCGTCTCTTCCAAGCAACCGCTCCTGATCTTCTCCCCTTCATCTCCTCCCTCCTCAACTCCTCACTCCTCTCTGGCTGTTTCCCCTCTGCATTTAAACAAGCTGCTGTCATCCCACTGCTCAAGAAACCAACCCTTGATGCCACCTCTCCTCAGAACTACCGCCCTGTCTCCCTACTTCCCTTCCTCTCCAAGACTCTCGAGCATGCGGTCCACCGTCAGCTCTCGGACTTTCTGTCCCAACACTCACTCCTTGATCCTCTGCAATCCAGCTTCCGTACAGCTCACTCCACTGAAACTGCTCTCCTGGCTGTCACTGACTCCCTCAGCTGTGCTCGGGCGGCCTCCCTCTCCTCAGTCCTCATCCTCCTTGACCTCTCCACAGCATTTGACACCGTCGATCACTCCATCCTCCTCTCCTGTCTCGCTGACCTTGGGATCTCTGGGACTGCTCTCACCTGGTTCTCCTCCTACCTCAGCGACCGGTCCTACCAAGTGACATGGCGAGGCTCCTCATCCACCCCTCAATCTCTCCTCACAGGTGTTCCCCAAGGCTCCGTCCTGGGCCCGCTCCTGTTCTCACTCTACACTCGCTCCCTGGGCCCCCTCATTGCTTTCCATGGCTTCTCCTACCACTTCTATGCTGATGATGCCCAGATCTTCCTGTCTTTTCCCTCTTCTGACCCTCTCATTCCCTGTCATATCTCTTCTTGCTTGTCTGCCATTCCTGCCTGGATGCACTCGCACCACCTCAAGCTCAGCCTCTCCAAATCAGATTTCCTCTGTTTCCCCCACTCTTCCTCACCTTCTGCTGACCTCCCCATCTCAATCCCCTTGGAATCCACCACACTCTCTCCTTCTTCTTCCGCTAAAAATCTAGGAGTCACCCTCGATCCTTCACTCTCCTTCTCCCAGCACATCACCACGCTGACGCGTACCTGCAGATTCTTCCTGAGCAACATACGCCGGATCCGTCCCTTCCTCACCGACTACTCGACTCAGCTACTCGTCCAGTCACTGGTCCTCTCCCGCCTGGACTACTGCAACTCCCTCCTGGCCGGCCTGCCTGCATCCACTACCCGCCGCTCCAGCTCATCCAGAACTCTGCGGCTCGTCTGGTATTCTCTCTGCCCCGATTCGCACACGCTACTCCACTGCTCCGCTCCCTCCACTGGCTCCCGATAGCAGCATGCATTCAGTTCAAGACTTTGACCCTCACCTACCGCTGTCTTGACCACACTGCACAAAGCTACCTTCAGTCACTCGTCTCTCCATACATCCCCTCCAGACCACTGCGCTCCTCCAGTGCCAGAAGGCTAACTCTGCCTCCTCTCCACTCTCCCTCCTCCAGAGCCGCTCCTTCTCATCCCTGGCCCCTAAGTGGTGGAACGACCTTCCCACCGAAATCAAAACAGCAGAGTCCTTGACCTCATTCCGGTGCTTACTCAAGATGCATCTCTTCCGACAGCACTTGTAATATTAGTCCTCTTTCCCTGCTAGATAGCACTTCAGCTTATAATGCTCCTCGCATTCTTCATTGTTTTCCTCCTTGCTCCCTTTCCCATAGCCCTCGTCTGTAACCCTACATCTTGACAGCACTTAGCTTTCACCGTCCAGGATGTAGGAAGTCTCTTACTGTACTTGTGTAAATTGTAAATTGGAATCTGTAAAATGTATTTTGAATTGTTATGTTTTAGGTAAGTTGAACTTCTAATGATTGATGCCTTGTACTTCTCTGTATTTTTGCACTTATGTTGTAAGTCGCCATGGATAAGGGCGTCTGCCAAGAAATAAAAATAATAATAATAATAATAATATATTATCAGATAGTACTGAACATAATTTCCTTGTAAAGTGTTTGCAGAGGTCCAGCAGTTTAAAACATTATTCAAGTTATTGTACAAATAATTAAAATTCCCCTATTTTTCCACTGAAATTTCCTTTGCTAAGAGGCTTTTTTTTTTAATACCCAGGTTCTTTTGCTTTATCCGGTTTACGATATGTCAATAATGACATATCAACAATCAGTTGGCTGAATAAGTCCTGTTTAGATTGCAGAACATACATTATGCAATCAAATTCACATTCAAATTCAATTATTTTTGAGAAAATAGAAACATACTTGCATCCCTTCCATACTGTGAAACATGATTTTACATTTTAATCTCTAGATTCTGTTCTCTAAGTAAGGTAATGGGGAAAAATACTACTACTACTACTTTTACTACTTCTTATATATAGTTAATCATTGGAGGATTAAAAAAACTTTTAAGTAAGAAGAATTTAAAAAGGATGTAGGCGGGTGATGTCAGGTTGAGGATGACTGAAAGAAGTAGTACAGATTGCAGAGCATGACTGGGTAAACTGGCTATGACATTGAATACAGCTAATGGATCATTTTGGTTGGCATCCTTAGTAATGTGGAGGAGGGATGGAACCTGTTCAGGAATGGTGGCAATGCAATACATCCCACACAAGGTTAGTTAATCCATGTCTCACCCACAGGGGTTTATCGGGACTCACAGCCACCTCTCTCGCATTGTGCCCACATGAAACAACGTTCCCTGTTGGAATTTTGATAAAGGCTTGTCCAAAGTGTATGAAACGCTGACAAAGTAGCCGCACACAGCTTACTGTAATCCTCTGCTATGTCCTACTTGCATTACTGATATTACTTTCTGTCTTTTCACAGCCCATGAAAAGGGGGGTTTCAGATTATTCCATCACATAAAAATAGGCCTTCCAGCTCATACTGGAGGTTTATGATTTGACAAGGATGATGTGGAAAACACCATGTTGTGAGTAGTGTACAGTTTAGTATTTTCTACATTGATCAAAAGTCTAGCACACACCTCTGCTATAAGTGATTTTAGTTTCAGAATAGGTGCTGCAAATTCATAGTTAAAATCTTAATTATGAAAGCTCATAGGCAATCATGAAAACAAACGTGTTATACCTCATATGTAGAACTCCCCAGCTAAATTAAATTGATGTTTATTGCTATTAAATGCATGTTATGTTGATGCTGTATTATTGTGTGTATTATGGTAAATATAAGATGAATCCTTTTTGCCAGTATCAAAAAAGTATATTTGTTTCTAACAGGATGTGGAAAGTAGGGAAAGAAAAAAACATTTAATTTCTGCAGGGTTACACAGTCGATTGCCCCATTATTCTGTGCTTATGCAGGAGAAGTGAGCTGAATTGTGCTGAAAAGGTAATTGTAGCAAATGCCATCCTGTCTACAATAAACACAAGTTCCTTCCCACCATCTCTATTGTCGTGTGAATGGGTATTGCACTTGTCTTGGCAAAGTGACTCAAATTACCACCCAGCAAAATGCTGTCCTCGTGGACATACATGGACACCTAACAAAGATAGAGCTGTCAACCCAGCTAACCTGCTTGTACCGTGTGCAGGACAGACAATATAATTATATGCTCTTACAGGGTTTCAGACTGACAAAGAGATTGCCATGGTCTAAATTTAAGAGCTGTCCTGTTTTAGATTCTAAAATAGAGGGTGCATTAGTCAGTGGAATAACCAATATGACTGATTGACTAAAGTATAGACATTTGAATGAAAAGTACCCACATTAAAGTGCTCAAATGTGATAAAAAAAAATTAAGAATGTAACAATCATTCTCTCAGTAGAATCAGAAAACATTCAGCAAATGTGTGTTTAGTTTCAAGTGTGAGCCAGCTTTTAACGCATTCAAAGGGAATTTTAGTTTGTATGAATTGCAAATAATAGTTTACACTAAAATGGCTATGTTAGATGACTTAGAGGAACATTTTTCAGGGCATCTTTCTCTCAATAAATATCTGGTGCTATGGTATGAGTCATGTGCTGATGTGAAGTTAATGAGTGGCAATACATCAACTCTTGTGTATTTAACTTTCTTAATTTATCTGTCATCCCTCTATTTCCCAACACAAAGTTACATGTTTTTCCAGGTTGAACAATAACAAAATAAAGATAAAACACAACCTTTACTTAGGGAGTGGGAGGTCACATTTCAGCCTCAAGAATAGAAATGTGCAAATAAACCCTTGTAATCACACATAAGACGTGTGGAAAGATTGGAACACATTTGTAATTATTTGTAAAGCAGATATCACTGAGAGTTTGATTGATGGGTTTAAGCTCCTGAAGCTCTGAATAGAAATAAGTTCTGAAATGTCCACTTTCCAGCAGTGACCAACAAATAATTAAATGCATGTAAAGCAACTAAAACTTATCGTAGGAGTTTCCAGTTACACTGCAGTATTCTAGAATCACACACTATTTTGACATAAAATCCTTAATGTTTGATAGTAAAATATTTCATGAAAGTGATGGGACTTACAGAGAGAGAAGAGGCCTTCTGAGATAGTGCCTGCCTCATTCCTTCCTGACTTTCAAGGTGTGCCTTGCAGGTGTCATTACATCCTGAATAATGACTACCAATGAATGCCACTTGAAGAAGGATTTAGTACCGAAGTGTTTGCCATAAATTGTCAGAAAAGTTGCCAAAGAAAGGGGGATCAGTTAAACAAGTTAGAGCCTTTGGCTTAGAGAGAGAACAAGATCAACTGCTGAGAACCTATTTTGGAAATAAATAAACCTGAAACCAGAGTCTTACTTACTTAACATACTGTTTAAGAATTATATGGAAATAGACATGTGTAGTACGCCATTATGGAAAGACATGAGAATAGGAAGAAGAAGAATAACTATTAAAATAACTAATGTTCAGAAATCATAAATTATGGATACCAACTTTTTATAGCAGACAGTTTTATTTTACTTCAAGGAAATTATGCAAATTTCATGTTGCAGGTAGTGTACGAAGCATGAAAATGGGAGTATTTTACTTGGTGATGGAGAAATGCAATAAATGATTCCGTTTTTTATCATAAATACATAGTGTAATTTATATTAACGTGCAGAGAAGCTGTGTAGGGGTAGATAAATGTGCTTTATGTTTGTTAAACAAAGGAAAACTTCTGTTGCCCATAGGCACTGATTTATTCATGCTGTTCGAAATTGTGTCTCAATGTTGAACTAATTCTGAGAAGTGTGTGGATAGGATGACCACGCT
The DNA here is from genome assembly GCF_036373705.1 of Amia ocellicauda. Taxonomy (NCBI): domain Eukaryota; kingdom Metazoa; phylum Chordata; class Actinopteri; order Amiiformes; family Amiidae; genus Amia; species Amia ocellicauda. Next base: position 19,545,390 of record NC_089864.1, on the reverse strand, counting down.
TTCAGCGTCTCTCAGGTTACAAGCAGGGAAACATTCATTAGCTGTTATACATAGATAAAATGTTAACCAAGTGAGGAGTAGAAATGTCTGTCGCCAATAAAGTCTTTACTTTTAATAATTCTTTAGGAAAAATATTTGTGTAAAATGGTACAAATGGTAATGTTTCTTGCTTTGAAAAAGTGTGAAATTATTACATTTAATGTATCTGTTTTTCCTTTTATCCTTCACTTCTATTTGTTATTTCTTGGATCTGGCTAAAGAAAATGATAGCCTTGATTGCTTTACATTTTAAAAGGCCATGACTGTTAATCAACATGGTACCTCTTTCTCAACCCCCTATAACAATTCCATTCCAAAGTACCGGGACTAAAAGTATCATTACACAGACACACCAGTTTAAGACTTCTTACTGCGTCAGAGAAGCAGTATTGATAGTCTGTTAAACTCAGTGACATTTAACTGTAATCATATTTTCCCTGGTTAATTAGTACCTTGGATTAGTAATTGCTTAGTTTATGGCTGGTTTATGGCTTTAGTTTATTTGATGAAAGCTTTCAAACATACTGACAGATTATTGTAGCAGAGAACCTGGAGCAATCAGAAACTATGTGCATCTTCATGGCACCTACAATAATTTTAGGACTGTTTTTATTTAGTATACATATATATGGTAATTAATGATTATAATATACTGTATTCTGGTCATTTGAAAGACTCCTAGTAGTAGACCAGTATTTTACAGTACATTTACAGTAGTTTGCAGCACTATTATTATTATTATTATAATGTAGCTATCTTTATGTACAGAGAGCTATCAATGTTTGAATATATATATATATATATATATATATATATATATATATATATATATATATATATATATAATTTTGAAGAAAAAAAAAGTGAAAGCAATATGCTTAAAGCATAAAAACACATTTAATAGTATTTTTAATTGAGCATTTATTTTGTTGGTGGTCTCATTATTATTTTGTAAGAATCAGAATTATTTACCACACGCATTACATCACCACATTGATTGCAAAGCTTGTGTACACTTCTGCACATTACTGTAAATAAGTAATACATGTTTGATGAATGCAGAGCGCCAAGCATCCCTGTAGCCTGAAAAAGCAATTCAAATGATTAGAGATTCTTAGCATAGCACTGCACTAAAAACCCATTGGTATGCAACTAGTCATTCCAGGATTTACAGTCTAATTTATATAAATACACAATTTCTCCTAATTAAACAGTGCTTGGAATGCATGTTTTGATAAAAGAAAGTGCCAGAGTCTATGTTGAAGGCTGTCATCTGGTTAATTCTCATTAGGAAATGAATTATAGAAATTAGTGATGCATATTATATAAAGCTTTGCTTTGAATGAGGGGATCCTATTTGTATTAGGATGGATAAATGATTTTCTTGGTATTATCGCAGCAGGATGCACTGTTTTGCTGTTGTTCAGTCTTTCTAGAAGGCAGATCATTGAGTTGTATGTATTTGCTGTCTACTCATACATGCATGTATGCTTAAAGGGATACTTTGGTATTTTGGCATTTTAGCCTTATTGCTTACTCACCCAGAGTCGTACGAATCCATGGAAACCTTTTTTAATTCTGTGCATCCAGTTTGAAGAAATTTGAATTTTGTGTTTTGTTAGCATAGCACGATTGCTGTAAGTCAATTGTCGCAAAACACAGACCTTTTAAATACTCAAAAGCTTGGCCATTTGTCATTTGTACTCTTGCAATACTATCAATAGAGAAATAATAGTTAAATACATTCATGAATTTAATGGTAATAGTAAGAAATTCGTTTCCACACACTTCATTATTTGCGGACTACGTTCGCTACTGCCTGCAACTCTCTGTTTTCATTCACGCCCAGCAAACATATCCTTGTGCTGACCTCATCACAGCTGATTAAATGCGTAGTTTGGCGAAATAGTTCCAACAGAAAAATAATTTTAAATGTATTAATCAAATTACTTTTGTTTTTGTATAGACTTGTATAGAATACTTAATGTACAAATGTGCTATCCATCCAGCTTTTGAGTATTTAAAAGGTCTATTAGCCATTTTTTTAGAGTCTGTATTTTGTGACCAATGACTTACAGCAATCGTGCTAAGCTAACAAACCAAAAATTATAATTTCTTCAGACTGGACACACAAAATTAAAAAGGTTTCTACGTATTCGTATGACTCTAGGTGAGTAGGTGAGTAAGCAATCAGGCTCAAAGGCCAAATAATGCAGTTATTCAAAATCAGTCAATTTCTTTAACAGAAATGTTGTGGTGTCATTCAGCCACATTTGTAGGATAGTAATAAAAAGACAACACACTCCTAGAAGCTAAAATGAGAATAATGATTTTTTTTTTAAATGTACCAAAACTATAATGTAAAAAGACATGCTTCCCAAACTCAACTTCTGATTTTAAGTCACCCTGATTCAACAGAAGACTGTGATGTGTAAGAGGAATGAATGTTAATTAGACTTATTCATATTCCAAAAACATGTCAGTGAATGAATCAAACACCTCCGTACTAAATAGAATTTAACATTCCTGTCTCAAGAAATATTACACCTTATGAAACAGCACTGAATTAATAAAATAAGAAACAAAAACTGCCTCCAAAGATAGGTGTGAGGAAGTAGCAGCGATAGCATTGAACAGATTATCAGTGCTGCTCTTTTCCAGAATGATGGCAGACCTGAAAGGCAAGTTACAAGAAGAAATTGTCAGGAACTATATGTACAGCAAGGACATTTCATTTATGGTTTAGTGAAATTATTGTGGTTTCAGCACCATGTACTGCTGCACTGATGTTCAAAATAAACCTCTGTATAGATGCATCTCTGCCAGCATCACCAGCAGAGTGCTTGATATAACAAAGGTTGACAGCTCTGTATGCATGCAAGGGATGTGTGATTGCGTGCAGTGGGTGGCCGGTATGACAGAAGCATGGTCTGAGTAAATCACCATTGCCTCCTCAGCACCGGGGTAATATATTTCACCAGATTTCCTAAACATGAAGATGAAGTGACTAGTGTAAAAAAACTACCCCCAAAAAACATATGTTGTGAAGGACATAGACTGACTTTCCAGAGAGGAAATAACCCACATTTCTGACACCAGTGTAACATCTTGTGCGGTTCTGGCCAACGGCGAGACTCGAACCCCTGTCTCCCGTGCCATGATGCGGTGAACCTTACACATTATTAAAAGGCCTAGGCCCCTTAGCGAGGCTTCACAATCACAACAATATATTAGTTATCATATCTGTTATTCCATGGCTTGTGGCAACCCAGGACCCAGGCATTCATACATTAAAAAAAAACTGTAGCGTACACGGTATACGTTTCAGGAAGTATATAGTATAAAAACTGCTGCTGCTGTAGCTAAAAATAGTTACTACCTATTTGTATGTGCAATTGATAGATACAAATATTGCAAAATACGTAATTTATTAACCAGATCGCACTTTAATTATGGGATTACATCCGAATAAACTGGAAAAGCACACTAACCAATACATCACGTTTTATATCACAGTTGTCTGGCACTGTGGGGACTTGGATGTGTCTGCAGTTTTCCCTGTCTCTGTCCTGAACGTAACACACTCAGACCAATCTGATGGTGCAGGGTGATGAGCGATCACTGCAGGCAGCCAATGTCATTCCCCTCTCCAGACCAGCTGCTATTAGGTAATGTATCGCCCTCGAGGAGTGCAGTAGCTAAGTGGAAGTAATGCTTTTTGACTCCCCCCCCCCCCCCTACCCATTTGCTTTTTGATGCTGGATGAAGCGTCCTAATGAAAACCTGATACAATCTGTCCTGGGAGGGAATGGAAGGGCAGGAGGGTGGCAGTGTAACCAAAATCATATTTTAAAACTGATGTTTAACCGGAACAGAACAGAACAGTTACAAATAAACAAAGAATTGACAGTCAATAGTAAAACATACAAAGACTGACTCTCTTACCATTTTAGAAATGTTAGATAAATCTGAAATAAAGAACACTACAGCTCCTGGGAATTAATTCAAATAAATTAAAATGTATGACTGCAGCTCCTAACTTGATCATCATACATTGTAACTCTAATTAGTTTTTTTCAAATGTGAAAACTTTATTAACCTCCCCACACACACACAATCTCTTATTTTGAGAGAATCAATAGTATAATCTTCTCAGGGGAAATATTTGTATTTATTTATTTTTTATGTCTAATCAAAGTTATTTATGTAATGGTGCAACCACAATGCAATATTTAATGTGGAAGAAAATCCTAATTAAAGGAATCAGACTTAAACAAATTATTATACCCCCTGTTGTAACTGATACAGAAGGAGGCTAACAATCTCTCTCTTTCTTGAAGGCTCATCAAAAGGCTTTCACAAGAGGTGAACGTATTACACAAGACAGGAAATTAATGCTGTGATGATGCATGACAGTGACCGTATGCCCATCACGCTTTTAAATATACTGGTAATGCAAAGCTCTGACATTTCGACCCGGTGGTATTCCCCGGCATTTGCTTGTGTCTTTCCAAGAGCAGCCGGTGTAGTAACCCCAGTGGCACACTTTCCAACAGCTGTTTCAGTCACATGGCCCTTAAAGATGAGGTGTCCTTCATCCGAGTCCAAGCTGTAACACGTGTGGTGATTTCCACAGGAACATACGCAATTGTATCAAACACAGCTAAATATGAACAGTTAATGTGACGGAACATTCTATACTGTTATTTAATAACTGGAAATGATAAAAAACAATATCCCATAGTACTAATTGAGTTTTATATAAAGAAATGATCTATGATGCAGAAGTTGTGTATATTCATATAGTCAGTGATGCAGGGTTTGTTTTAAACTGCTTTCATCTTTATGTAAGTTCTGTATGATGAAACTTAAAAGAGAAGAATAAGTAGAGCATTTCAACAGAGCCCTGATAATAAATACGTAATGGCTGGTACTTGTGTACTAAATATAATAACTTCCTTTAAATAGGTCATTACACTCCCCCCCATGCCAAATAACATTAAATACATATATTCTTTGTTTAGTGAGTAGAATACTATGAACAAATACAGTGATGTGTTTTGTTTACTTCTGGGTAACAATTAGCATTCAAAGTGTATGGATGTTGTTAATTATGTATTCTGCCCTCTTACTGAATTAAATACAAAACCTTCAATGATAAAAGTAAGAGTTATTGGAGAATTGTTAAAAAACTTATTTGTTTTCTTCTTGGCTCTAATGAAAACAGCTTTCGATTCATTGTTTTAAATGGAAAATAGTGCCTGTAAGTTTACTTCCTACCAGTTGTTATATCTGGAGAAACGATTGGAAAGTATGTCATCAGGATTGCTCTCTAATTGCAGTATTGCAGTTTAGTTGATGAGACAGTATCAAGTGTTGGGGAATAACACAGTGGAAATGTCAGTCCATTTTGTGACCTAAATGAACACAGACTTATCATAAGATTATATTACATTGCCTTGCATTGTGCAGTCTTAAAGATTAGTTACTGTTATGAATGCCTTGGTGAAATCTGCCCAGTGTCCACTTTGTTTCAGGAAATAAATAAAAACTAATTTGAGAACTGTAATTTAACTTCACACAGTACAATGGCATAACAAAAACTTAATTTGCTACCTCACTAGCATAGTTGCTATCTGTTGTCTGCATTACTCTTTCATAACTGCTATTAATTCATTCCTCTCCAGTTCGTTTTTAATACTTCACATCATTTTTTTTTAACACTTATTATTATTCTAGGTTTAGGAAAATGAAATTGGGTAGTACTAAGTGGATACCGGAGCATCAATTCCTCTGATCTCCCGCATGACCTAACCGATTACCAGATGTGCTCGCGTATTGTTCTGTCATCAGCATTGTCTTATGAAAACACAAACAAACAGGCAAGTACAACCCCAGCGAAGGAATACTACTCTCCAACAGCACTAATCTGTGTGACAGAATGGTCAGAGGAGTTTACTACCTTACATAAAGTCAAAGTACTATACTATTACTGCATTAGTTATTTTTATGTATGCTTTAGCAACAATTCTGTTTAATCCGGTTTCATTTGTGTTGCAGAAATGGATCTGGCTGAAAGATGCCTAGGAAATAACTACAGTTTCTATATATACTCTGACGTACTTAGGGCTGGGTGATATGACTTAAAAATAATATCTCGATATTTTTAGAAGTGTGGGCGATACACGATATATATCTTGATATTTCTTGTTTTTATCCAATCAAGCTACAAAACAAGGCCAAAGACATTAAAACTACAAGTATTTATTTAATCATTAAATATGCAAAACTAACAAATACCACATGCAGGCTGTCATGGTAAATATATGCAGAATGTAACACATTACAGCGCAAGTGTTGTGTGATTACTATTGCGTGTGTTATGTTGTTATGGGATATATATGTACACAAATACACAGTATGATTTACTGTCACATAACAACAATAACACAAGTAATAGTAATCACGCAAAACTTGCGCTGTAAAATGGTATAGATTCAGGTAGATTAACCACATCCAGGTTTATAGTGGTGCATATAACATCTGCTAGACAGAGACATTTCTTCTCTGACTGTCGCATTTCGATTCTGCTTACCGGCACAGCACGTTAATACACAATAGTAGTTATTATTAAAACTATTATTTCGTTTATTCACATCCATTGCTTTAAATACAATCTTAATATAGCGAGTGTAACATTGATCGTAATTTCACGAACCCGTCTGTTTGTAAAATAAACATGCAACTTTATAAGCAGTTGCATCTCCTGATTAAGGACCTCAAAACTACTAATTTACTAACATCAACACAATTAATTACATTGTAACACACCACGGAGATACATGTGCTCTCTCCTCTTCATTCCTTCACCCGCCTTACTTTGATAAATGAGGAAGACGATTGGCCGAATAAAAAAAATATTTTTCCTGCAAAGTGATTGGCTGCATAAAAAAATAGTCACGTCTCCCACATGCCATGGTTTCCGGGTCTGCAGCTATACATAAATTTGCATAAAAATGACAAAAACTCGATACTCGTGATATAAGCATTTTGAATTTCGCCAAAAATAATACATCGAGTATATCGCAAAAACTCGATATATCGCCCAGCCCTAGACGTTCTGTGTGCTAGTTTAGAAAACTGAATATGTCTGTTTAGGACTCAAACAGTGCTTCAATTTCTCCTTCACTATCTCGTTATTATTCATAATGATCTTTAATGCAGAGGTGATCATTTTAGTGCTGGATCAATTTATTTTTCTCTTCGTCTTCCTCCACAATCTAATAACAGGAAAACAAACCCAGCAGAAAATCAATAATTCTTATCTGCTTCAAGCAGTGGACATTATCTGTTGAGAGGAACATTTAATGTTATCCAATATATCAAGGCTTATCTGCTCTTTTAATCCATTTGCAGACAGTATGACAGTGTTCTAAAAATATTATTTTGTATCACAACGACTTTCCTTGTTGCATGATATCTTGATGATGGCGTGATAATGTAAATTTGTATTAGGTCTGGTAGTCAGTAAATGGTCAGTACTATGGCTTCAGTTGACTTTCATGTATGTATGTATGTACATGCCTACTATTGTCCTTGAAAGAGTGGAGAAATTGCAAAATTCATAAACTTTTTTTTTCAAATATCCACTTCTTGTACCACAAACAAGACGGGCAGGTGCAGATCAGTTTCTCACATTCTTCACTCACTGGAGCTGGTGACCTCAACCAGAAATAAAAAAAACAGAAAGACAATTACCTTCTTGTGCAGACATGGTCTAGCTTTACTCAACGAGAATGAATCATGTTGTGTCTTTCCAACATCTATGACGTCAGAGCCTCCTTATGGGTCCAAACTACAATAAGCAACTATAGCTGCCCGATTAACTACTAGATTTTATTTTATACTGAACCTTGACATCCTAATTACTCGAAACCACTCTTGCCCTCTCAGGGAAATCCATACCCTGTATAATATTTCAATAAAACCTTTTAATGGGATTATCTCCCCATTAGGAAGAGCACAAAAAGTTGACAGTAGTGATAGGTTTAGTGCTAGAACGCTTCATCCAAACATATTGAAAAAGTCGCAAGTTAAATATGGTAATTGTTTGCAATGTCTTTCTCACAATACAGAGCAGTGAACACACACAGAATCAAATTCCACTGCACAGTTTTAATACATCTATTCTGATAGGTATACTATGATTTTGTATTACTTATTCATCAGCAGACCGCTATATCCACCTATATCATCCTCGTCTTCTTCATAATAATAATAATTATAATAGCAATACTAATACTAATCTCATCTCCAAGTGGTTTTTTTTTAACAGTATTGTCAATTATTTTCATATTCAACTAATTCTTCTACTGGTTAAAATGTATGAAAAAAGTCCTGTTCCTTTGGAAGATAAACTTTCTTAGTGTGGCTTTAGAGCATTTAAGGAAAATATATCAGTCAGACACCAAGAGTGGCTTGTTTCCCTCCCACAGGCCTCAGATGGAAAAATGCCTTAATTTAGTAACTGGAGAGAGTAAACAGCTGAGAGTGAATCAACATCCTTACACAGCTTCATTGGAACTTTTTAAAAACAACACAAGATCAACAAAAGATGTAGTCTAGCTGTTTTTTCTATGTTGAAATGCTTAACAGCTGATTATAGACTGCTGTCAAAAACTATAATAGTTTCTGCTCATTTTTTTCCATTGTGGGGCTGTGTATTTGTATGTGCAAGTCATGAGGTCACACAGCAAGCTGAACACAGTGGAAAAATTAATTCCATTTTATCCATGGTTATCTTCCATCATCTTTAGGGAACTGGGGCTTTGGTGTGGTCAGTTGAAATGATGGGCTTAAAGCCAGGTAGGCCTAAATGCTACATTTAACTTTCTGGTTTGTTTTTTTGGATGAGATTGGATACAAAATACTGGCCCACTCAGGTCTGAGATATATTCTTATACTGTTATATAAGTTTTTTTCCATTTATCGTTAGAAATTTCAAACTGTCAATCAGTACATTTGACTAGGTAGGATTGAATAATTGTTATAGTTATATGTTATAAGTGCTTCACAATCACACAATTAGTCAAATACATTTAATACAATTCCATCAGCACATATCAGTTGTTCTTTACCAGTGGACTATATTTAACCATTCATGACAAATCCAGAGATTTCCATAGACATAGTGTTATACATCATGGACATCATGGAAAAATTAAGAGACCACTGCAAGTGTTTCTTAAATCAGCATCTCTACATGTATGGCAGCCATTCCATTCAATTCATATTTTTAGTTGGAATTTGGGAGAAATGTTGTCAGTAGTTTATAGAATAAAACAGAAATGTTAATTTTGCCCAAACACATACCTATAAATAGTAAAACCAGAAAAACTGATAATTTTGCAGTGGTCTCTTAATTTTTTACAGATCTGTATATACACGATCACAATCACTTCGATTTTTGGGAAGGTTGACAGCATGATCGCGCTTCACAACTGTGCACAACAACTTGAAATCTCAAATAAAACACCACAGGTCATTACAGGAGAGGCTAAAAAAAACTGTCATGCAGTTTATTGCATTTCCTATAATAATAATAATATAATTATAACCACAATATCATCATCATCATCTTGTTCTCATCTTCTTCACCTGAACATTCACATGTATTAAATAACCAATTCACAATAATGTAGCAATCTTTATAAGTATTCCACTTTATTGTGCCAAGGTATAAAGCATATAATTCTCTATGAAAAAAATATATTCTACAGAATACATCAAATATCCTGCCTGGAAAGATACAGGACCACTGTTAAAGCAGTTTGCCCAGCATGAAAAAAGTCCACTCATTATAATATCTTTATAATTACACAAATATGAATCTATTTATTTTATATACTCATGTGATCTTGGCACCTTTAAACTTTTATAATTACCTTTGGAAAATGAAAATGAAAACTTGCTGTGTACCAGTAAAAAAACATTGCAAATGTAATAATTGCAAAATTATAATTTCTATTTTTCTTCAGGTAAATGTATGTTTCAATTAATTCCTTAAAAACATTGAAGATAAAAAAATAATCATCAACCCACACTGCTTATAAACATAAGTATTGTATTATTAGATTCTTTGTTAAATACCTCAGTGAAAAAATGGTTGAACAGTTGTAACATTGTTGTAAAAGTGTTTTTTCAATTTAAATTGATCTGCCGTGTGGCTGCTTTGGCAGGATCTAAACCAGTGATGGATTTTTAGGCATTTTGGTTTTAGTTTTTCTTAAATAAGGGCTTTGAGGCAACAGCTATCAGAAACTGAAGTATCTGATATTGACTGTGTGGTGCTTTGACAGAAAACATATTTATAATGTCATTATAAATGGCTGCTCCCTCAAGGGACAATGGGTCTTTATACTTTATCCTTTAAAGGACCAGGAGAGTTACAGTAACATATTGACTTGAACCATGTTATTCTCCAGTGAGAAATAATAGCACAGATAAGCTAGTAAATTAGAGTTGTTAAAGGGGGCATATTCATTATCTGGACAACTGTGCCCAAGGGTTATTCTGCCGATGGCCCAAAACACTGCCTGCATAGCACAGTGTGCAAAACGGGAGGTTTTAAAAAAGTCTGTGCATAACAGAAACAAAATGTTTTTTTTTATAATTTCCTGATCTTTTCTTGGCAGTAATCCAGGACATCAAAATACAAAGAAATAGAAAATCCCCCTGGCAGCGAGGACTGTGTCCTTGACTGATCTGAGAGATCAAGCCAGTGGCTCAGGATGGCTATTCTAGTTCATAGGTGAAAGAGCATTCCTGAAAATAATAATAATAATAGTAATAATAATATGGGATGTATTCATTAAATAGTATTTGTGCATTACTCCCGTAGAAAAAGTAAACATGAAAAATCAACATCCATTTAACGGTGGGTATTTCTCATTTCATATATTCAGTGACATTTGTACCTTCCCCTTTTTCCAGCTGTATGCTGTGTTATGACCTCTTCATACTTTTTTTATGTTTGTGTCCTGCAGCATTTGCTGCCAAGAATATCTCCATGAGTTGATTTATACACAATTGGCATGTGCTGTCTTCTGTGTTGCAGACAAATGGTAATAGCATCAGGCTGAGCAGAGATAGTGATTTTTCCATTAGGTCAGCAATCTGCAGTTTTATAGGCAAAATTAGACAGGAATAGTGTCAGTATGTTTTATTGTTTTATGAGTGGCAATCAGGTGCAGCTCTTGTGTCTGAAAAGATGCAGAAGATCTGTCTTTAAGGGCACTGTGTAGCGTGAGAAAAATAGACACAGAGAAGAAGATCCTACCAAGCATTTTTCATTCCAAGGGCAATATGGGACTCTGTCTCATTATGGAGATAAGTGCAAGTGTTGAGCAGGGCTTTGAACATAAACACCCCTGTGGGGAGACACCACTGCATGTAATGTCTATATAAAGAGTGTGGAACATGTTCCAAGGTCTTTTGAATAGAAAAACTGTCCATGTTTCTGCCTGAGATAAACAAAATAAACAAATACAAGTACATGTTTAGTCATAAGAGCAGAGATAGGCGATTACAAGACTTGATTACTGTATCTGTTTCATTGATTAATTGAAGTAATTATTAGGATTAAAAGGAAAAGTCAAATCACCTGTCATCTCCAGGTCATAATCAGTTGTGAAATGAAAGTGGTCTATTAAACCTGCAGGAAATGGTGTCAACGGTTTATATATATATATATATATATATATATACAGCTCTGGAAAAAAATAAGAGACCACTTAACATTGATTTGTGAACTTGGAGTGGTCTCTTAATTTTTTCCAGAGCTGTATGTACAGTACTGTGCAAAAGTTTTAGGCAGGTGTAAAACAATGCTGTAATGTAAGAATGCTTTCAAAAATAGACATGTTAATAGATTACATTTATCAATTAACTAAATGGAAAGTGAACAGAAGACAAATCTATATCAAATCCATATTTGGTGTGACCACCCTTTGCCTTCAAAACAGCATCAATTCTTCTAGGTACACTTGCACACAGTTTTTGAAGTAACTCGGCAGGTAGGTTGGCCCAAACATTTAGGCAGCCTCAGTTGCTTCTCTCTCTTCATGTAATCCCAGACTGGGGGGCCATACCATCAATTCTTTATGCTGAAGATAGTTCTTAATGACTGTTGCTGTATGTTTGGGGTCATGGTCATGCTGCAGCATAAATTTGGGGCCAGTCAGATGCCTCCCTGATGGTAGCCGTAGAACCGGAAATAAGTGGAGAAGTCATCGAGATAGAACTTAGCAAATAGAACTTTAATCAAGCTGGCTTGGAAGCCCCACGTCAGGAAAATGCCTTCAGTGAGAACTTAATGTTCACTCACTTTGCATTTTGTTAATTGATAAATATAATCTATTAACATGTCTATTTTTGAAAGCATTCTTACTTTAGAGCATTTTTTCTCACCTGCCTAAAATCTTTGCACAGTACTGTATGTATGTGTATATATATATATATATATATATATATATATATATATATATATATATATATATATATATAAAGATTATTGTATTTAAGGTCAAATTATTGCTTGTTTTAGCTACCTCCTACACCTTAAGCAATTGTAAAATATTTAAAATATCCCCTTTCCTTCCTTTCAATTTGGGACTTATTACTGCTGCAGTTAATTTTATATTAATATTTTTGTATGATGTTGGCAATATGAATTACTAATATTTGATAATTGTAGGTACAACCCCAGTGGTTGCTTTCATTTGTACTACATGAGACCCAAGCAGATGATAACTGGTTTAATTTTAGGAGGTTTCCAAAGTTCTAGTATTATTCATTGGGCATTTTTCCTGGAACTGAAATCTGGATGATTTATGTGCTTTCTACAGCCTGGGGGAGCTTATCCAGACTTCCTCCTCCTCCTTTTTCTTGTTGGACATCATCTGAGACAGGAACCAATCTGAGTTTGTTGTCTAGGAAAGAATTTCCCCAAAATATTCCTGCTAAACTCTTTACCCACCATGGAGACCATAAGATGCCACTTCATTTGTTTTGTAGACAAAGTATTATGTGCACTTTTCATCACACTCATATTTAATTTCCTTTACCATTGTTTGCAGTTAATGATTTTGCAAGAGGAAGCATTTACTCCCCTCGAGGTTCTGGTTCCCAGCATTATGCATTTTGTTTAAATAGAGTGGAAAATCTGCCTAATACAGTATGAGAGTATTTTATTTTCCACACAAACATTGTTTCTTGCCGTTTGCTAAAGGGCCATTTAAATCTGCATAATTTGCTCCATAATCAGTCTGACACAGTCCATACCCAATGCTTACATCACAAATCCAGGACCTATTCTATAGGCTACAACCTTTGCTTAAAAACCTTCTAAAACCTCTCCATCCAATGCTGATGATGCGAGTGCCTTGAAAACATTCAGCTACTACACAAACTGGTAAATATTGTAATTAATATAACATTTAAGCAAACGATAGGTTGCATATGCACCCCTGGTTATCACCAAATCGGACTATGGGAAGTTGCGTCAGCAGCAGATTTTGTGAATAATGTATAACAAAGCTGCTGATAGGCCCCTGGGCTGTCACTTGGGCAAACACTCCCTTTGCCTGCTTTAACTACCTCAGCACACAGAGACCCGGCCTCTTTTTTAGAACAGTAGGTTCACGAGTGTCCTTACATTCTTTGGGTGTTATTCTCTTATTCACATAACCAAGATTGCATATGAAACCAATCATTATCTTTCAATAACCCCCAGAGAGGACTAAGTGATATTGTGTACCCCAGCCATCAAAGCAGTGTGTACAGGGAGCATTTCCATATGTAATGCTTGATTTCTCAAACATCCGGTGAAAGGCAAAAGATGCTCTGTCTTGGATTCCTTACACCCACTACACTAATAATGATTAAACCTATAAACTCGAAACGTAACACCTTTTATTGTTTCTGTAACTGGGTTTCAATATGAGAACTGGCTACTTTGAAAAGTTGTTAAAAAACATGATTAGGCTTGAGGCGTTGTCCAATTATTGAAATAGATATAACTGGAAACTACATTCCAGCTGGTTAATGACTAAACCTGCTTTCTAAAATATGTCTCATAACTTAGCATGCATGCAATGCCTAAAAGACATTAACAATACGTATCATATAAGAAGCAGATGAAAGCATTTCCAGTACTGAGAACTAATTTGGAACTGGAAGAATTTCTTCATATATCGTGTGGTAAATGAACCAAAACAGTTTTAGATTAACGTGTACAGTATTTGTCATTGTACTTACTGCACATGGAACTTATTGTTTTTTGGTAATGTATGCCTGTGGTCTGAGAGTTAAGAAACTAAAGTTGAAGAAACAACCAAACAATTAAAAACTGCATATTGTGAAGAGAATCTGCTAACGGCTGTGCAGCTCCTGGCTGAATGTGCTTTTGTTCTTACCACTCGCATGAATAACTTAAACTCCTACGTCACTTTTTACAGCAACAATGTTGGCATGTCAAGCTGAATACCTGATCCACTCTTCCAATGACATGATGGAACACTTGCCTGGTTTACATTTCTCCATGCTGGGCTCTTCAAGTATTTATAAGGTGAACCAAAGTTTCCACTGCTTTAGCTGGCACACCAGCCTTCCCTTAGCAACTGATACAACACACTGCAGACCAAAGAGGGAGGAATTCAGTAACAACCTGATGAGGTGTGAAGCTTGGTCATAAAAAGGCACAGTAGGCAAGACAATCTAGACTATCCAGTCAGCATAAGCCTAAGGTACATCTAGATATATGAATGCAAAAAGTACAGTACCTCAGATGAATATCTCTGCACCAGGTGTGCGAATTCTTAACAAAGACACTGCAAAAATGATCTGAAGAAAGCAAGGACAATCATTTAACCCTACATATGTAAAAAAGAAAAAAATCTATTCATAATTTACTTCCAAATTAGATTTATACATTGTTCAGGTGTATGCACCTGATTTATTCTACCACACATTTATGAAATTAATGAATGTTCAATTTAAATTTTAAAAATCCTTAAAATATCAGATGTTCGCAAAACTGAAAAGCAGCACTTGCATTGCATTTATTGCATAGCTGTTTAAAAAAGGTGTTTGCAACTGTAGACCCATTCTTAAAAAAAGAGAGCAGGTTAAAAAGGAAAAAAAGAGCATCAGCCAGGATTCCGGAATTTCAGCACATTAAATTGAAAATTCAATGTTTATTGAATGTATTATTATTAGTAGTATTATTGTTAATTATTCAAACCAATTTTCTGATTAACAACACACTTACATTAGTGTTTAACACATTTTCATTTTATCTTGTTTATGAAACGATAGGTTGTGAATGCGCCCACAAATCGCCCAGAGCTGGGTTGTCACGTGGAAGTCTAGCTCTGGCAAAAGTATGGGAAGTATGGTGGTGTGCGTCACTATTTGCTGGGGTGACACTCTCCCCTGATCCGGGGGATGGATAACTGCATAGTCCCTACCCCTCGGGCGGTTTCTCGATTCGATTGTTAACCTGTCCCCATCAATGCAGTGTATTTATGACCCTATTTAGCATGAGTTGTTCAGCCATGCAAAGTGAGGTATACCTGTAGACATTTGGACGTTTGTTTTAATATTATTTTAAAGCAACCCCATGTAGTCAGACAATCAAGGAATGAAGAACATTATTTATATATGAGTTACAGATAAATAGACAGTTAAGCTGTGACATTTTGATGTCTTACACATCCTGTTGGATACAGATAGAAATTCACTTGGGTTGCTTCCATAGTTGCCATCATAAAAAACATTTAATGCAATGTGCAGTTACCTTAAATTATTGGTTTTTCAGTGTGTACTATATATATATATATATGTATATATATATATATATATACACAAATTTCTTCAGTATATTTATATATGTATGTATAGGCAGTATTCATTGTAATATTCAATTATTTGTTTTTGATTAAAATTTTATCTTTATCACATCTTATAATACTTATTTTCCTTTATATTTTTTCTTCCCCAGGAGGGTAAATCATTTTGCCTTTGACTGTCATATAAATTCAAGGGTTTTGTTGAAAACTATTACAATGATAATCTGGAGTCCTCTGTTCTTATTCTGCTGTGGGGCTGTGTTCATCATGCATTCAAAGTCCCTTCAGTGGCACAGAAACAGATCTAATTATGGTAGAATCTCCTGTTGCCTTTTGAGAATGCTCGGTCTTGGAATTCCCCAGCTCCAGAGTAATGAGAAGAATGTCTCTTTCAAGGCTTTCGAACACATCCATCACACTGCAGCCTTGTCCTTGTGGAATTAATTGTTGCAAGATTGTCATGGTTTTGTAAAAGTGATGTGCAAATGGTGTGTTTTGGAAAATAAAAGATGAAAACCACTCCTGATACGAATGTTTATTTAAGAGTACACCAGAATGTCAAAACCTATAATGTATTTGTTCTGCAAAGAAACAATTTACAGCATTATGGTGGAATATGTACTTCAGAATAGTGCTGTGGGACTTTAGACTATTAAACCTGAAGAATGAATAACAAGACATTGTTTTGTAAGACGTATTGCTGTAAATAGAAGCAAGAATGATTCATGATTCAGGTATTACCAAGTCCCATCCTTCCCTCAGTATACTGACCCAAAAAGCCTCTAGATTAAAGGGATTATTTGAACTCTTTGAACAATTGTTGTTTCAAATATTTGATTTAAAGTTCAGAGGTCATTGAATACAGAGCTCTTACACCCTGAGATTTTTAAAGGAAATCATGATGGATTAACTGCTACAGAGACACCTTGCTTTCATAAAAACAATCCTATGCGCACTATTAGCAAACGTTTAACCTCTTAAAACCTAAAGACCCCACTTACCACACACACTGCACTAGTATGGAGTACATTGGGGAAATTGTGTAATATGCAATTGTAAACATCATACATTTTAATTGGATTTATATCTCAAATGACTATATATATATATATATATATATATAATAATTAATTTTCTACACATCATGCTCCACAGTATTAAGTGGAAAAATGGTATTTTGAAAAAAATATAAAACTGAAATATCATAATTGGATAATCTCCACTTCCCTGAGTTAATACTTGATGGATGGATGGATGGCCTGATCTAGGCAGGGTCTTGGTGCTGCCACACACCTTCCACTTCTTAATAATCATCTTGACTGTGTGGCAAGGGATATTTAAGGCCTTTGATGGTGTTTTATACCCATCACCTGATCTGTGCCTTTCAACAACTTTGTCTCAGACTTCTTTTGAAAGTTCCTTGATGCTCATGGTTGAGTCTTTGCTTTGAAATGCATGACCCAGCAGAGGGAACCTACAGGAACTGCACACTTTTTCCTGAAATTATGTGAATCACTACAATTTAACACAGGTGGAGGCCACTTAACTTGGTGTTTGATTCTGAATGTGATTGCTCACACTTAAGCTAATTTAGGATTGCTAGTATTTAGTATTTATATTTGTCTACAAATATCTAGAATACTTTTTCACTTGAAAGTTGTGGGGTAGGATGTGTAAATATTTAATAGTTTATGATTATATAATTTAAATTAATTGCAGAAGATTAGCAAGGTTGTGAAATAATGTCTGAAAATACATAAACAAAGTTTTTTTTTGTTTTTTTTTTGCCTGCATATATACCGTATTATATGCTATTGTATACCTGTAGTTCAAGGAATAAAACAAGAATAGAACAATTCCCTTTGACTGAAGAGGAAGGCATAAGGAAAATAATAAAATATATATTCTGAGTATGACTAAGGTTTCTTAGCATAATCAAGACACTGCTTGCTTATTTTCAGCAGGGCTTTCTTTGGAGATGGATGTGCTGTTAGCAATTGGAGGAGTGCTTTGATGAATAAAGCCTTTAATGGTATATAACACATCTGATATTCTCAAGGGTAAATATTTTCTCACATATGCTGGACCACTCGAGGGGAAAAAACTGTCTTAGTGCTTATGCGTTACATTAGACTTTGAAAGCGAAGACGTATAACTTAAAAGGCAGTTTTTCACATATTTCCCATATTCAATAAAAATAAACACTGAGCAGTAAATGTTAAAGGTTTGCCAGTTTATAGTGGAAAAACAAATGTTTCTTTTCAAATGAGCATTTCAAAGGTCAGAGATACTACATTTTACAACTTCGTTATGGAAAAATGTAATCTAACATTACAAAAATGCTTACACATGCAGTCTGCATCCTAAGCAATCAGCAACTGAACTTCACCTTATGTGATAAAATAACTACAATAAGGTGAGTGGTCAGCTTTCACAAACCCATCCTTTTTCTAAAGTCTGCAATCAAGACGTGGTTCAGAATTTTAATCTAAAGAACTCAGTTATAGAATATGGATCTAGAATTGCATTCAGAAAAAGCCTTCTATGATGAGTGTAGAAAATAGGTAATAGAATTTACAGTCAATAAAATATGAAATAACCATAAATTAAGCTATTTAAAATCTGTGTATTAAAAAATTATGCTTTTGATACAGACACAACCAAAACATGGTAAACATGCAACACAAAGATTCCAGTTCATAGGACCAGAGCCATGCATTACATAAATGAAAGACACCTCTTCTGTATTTTTTTTATTCCTACAATTGAAGATATTTGGATTATCAGTATGTATGTATCAGTAGGTGTATGTTGATCAGGCAATTGATTTATCTTTTTCAGATTGACAGTTTAGATCAGTATTTTTATTTTTAAATATATAGTGAGTGGACACAATCTTTTAATTTCGTTGAGCCCAGTTTTACATGCATTTAGACAGAAATCAGGGAATCGTGTACCTGACTGTCACCTCCACACAGTGACTGACAATACCGAATTTATCATGTTTGACTGTTGGCTTGGAGCAAACCACTGAGCTAATCTTTGCACATATGTCCTTAAAAGCACTGTTGCTGTTTTCCTCTTAAATTATTAAGCTTCTTCAGAGGCTTTAAGCCATTGAGAAGGAGATTAGAGGGGTTATTTTATGCCTCTCTGTGTGTGACTGTGTGTGCCTTCCATCTATGCAAATCCCTCAACTACCTGCAGAGCTGTCCATACCAGCCAGAGATACTGATGATAATTCAGTTGCTTTTATTTCTTCACATAGCTGCCTCTTTAATCATAGTTTCTTTTTCTTATTCCTCAATATTGCCTTCCCTGAGGATTTTTGTCTCCATTTCGTCACTGGCCCAGCCAAGGTGTTGCTATACAGAGCCCCTGATAGGCTCTGCGCAGCTTGGCCCCGAATCTCTTTTTCCAGGTGCTAAACATTTGAAGCTCCTAGAGAAGCAATTCAAAGCTGTCCTTGTAGATCAGGTTTATTCAGACAGAACTGCCAGAGTGTTAGGCTCGCTCCTGCCATCAGATAGGATGACAGAGACTAAACAAAGCACACGTGTCCTGAAAAAAGCAAGGAAAAGGAATGTGAAGTATTCAAGCTGAGATATGTTTAAATACAGTTCGTCAGAGGATGACACTCTATCAGAAATATTTAAAATTGAATTAGAACATGCAGCACATGTGCAGAATTTATATGAATACATACATATCCTTGGGTTTTATTGCATGAGTTTGTGCCTTCAAAACATGTCAGTTTAACTCCATCGTAAGTAATGTCTGCAATGTCTGTAAAGGGATTCTTAATCTCAGTGGCTAATGTTGTAAAGAATAGCTAATTATTTTCTAATCACTGTTTAATGTGGCATTGTCTTCATCAGGAGAATAAGAGCAAGGCATCATTTTATGTCTTTGCCCTTTTTGTCTTGTCTGATTACTGTTAACCATGTATGTGTAGCTATTTTGAATACACAAATGAAATCATCTGAAGTGGCAATTAAACCTTCAAAGTTAAAGTAAGCATAGTTGTGTATCAGAAATTCTTTTAAATTAATTAAATAATTATTTAATCACAATAGGTGAGAGTGGCTGTGGGAAAAACAGTTAAGAATAATTATTTTCTCCTTTCCAACAACAGAGATCATAATTATTGCTTGTCAACTGTATAGTGTATATTATGCGGATATGCATTTAATGTGTACGTGTGTCATGCATTAATGTGTGTGTATGTTATTTGTACAGGATACTCTCATAAATGACAGTGACATACCTGCTTCCTCTTCCAGAAGTCTGGCAATTTGATTATATGTTAAAATCATTTGTTATTTACATTTCACTAGATTCGGAAGCTGCTAAGTTTACAAAATACCCTTTTCCATCCCCAGATATATAGAAGCTCTTCCCTTCTGGCCAAGTGTCATGTGTGGAAATAATTGCTTTGCCCCCAAATTATATAATTTCTGTTTACGTGGAATGCAGATATGGTAAATACATTTAAATTACAGTTGCTTATAACTCACCCAAATATAGTCTCATTACTAATGACATACACTTTCACAGAACGGCATTTTATAATGGAAACAGATTTTTTTGGTTTGTTTGTTTTTTAAGAATATGAATCCATGGATACACACCAGTATTATTATTGTTTTCATTCTTAGTATATGTCTGGTTACCATGTAGGACAGACCTGTAAAGGAAGAGGCAGTAAGATAGAAAAAGTCATGTTTCAGTGTGTAAAATGGTCAGGGACTTGGCAAAGACGAATCTGAGTCATATGACATCTTAGGAAAATTGTATGAATAAGAACAGTCTGAGCGCCAAACATATTACAATATAATACATAAATTAATTTGTTTTTGTGACCTTTTCATGTATTATTATTATTATTATTATTATTATTATTATTATTATTATTATTAATAATGAGTAAGACATTAACACTAGTGGTCTGGCACCTAATGCAATGCCAGGAGTCATCCCCTGCACAGTGTTCTGCAAGTTTTAGTGTCTAACACTGCACCACAGCTTATATATAGCTCAGTCAGACTAATTAATTCATTTAAAGTGGCAGATAGCTCCTCAGAGGCAGACACAGATACTTCCACATCCCCGGTGAACATTGTTTTAGAAAGCTTCATAACTTTTGATGAGCGGTTTAGTTATGCTTAAGGAATAATTTGAAAGATATTTTTATTTCCTCAAATGATGTTCTACCTCCTCAGCAGGGACTTTTTGTTCTACATATACCCGTACAGATATCAGAGCCATATGGCACAGAGAATCACTGGGATGAAGCAGGTTGCACGACACAGAAGAAGTGAGTCACATTTGTATGCCAGCATTTCACACCAAATAAAAACTTGATTTCAGATCTTAAAATATATAGAAACTATATATTGCAATTTACATTGATGTGTGGCTTCTGCAACAGTTGAAAGAGCACCATTTAGCAACATAAACGTTCCTTACTCAATAGTTAAAAATAGGCTGTAGAGAAATATAAAGCAGCTTTTTAATGTTAAGAACAGGCAAACAAAATTATTTGGCTTTACAAGGCTTATGATACAATTTAATTGTTCACCTAACATAAGTGCACAAAGCTGAACTATAATCAAATGCAATTCAATACACAATATCCAGACATACAATGAGAGTGTGGTATTCTATATACATTTAAAATATGCAACTGTTTACATCAGTGTTGAGATTGACTGCAATTACCTTATTCTGCATTTTTCAATCGAATCCCAAAAGAGGCAACCAATGTCTCCACTGTGTTCACTGAGAGTAGCAGATAAATGATAAAACACTCTCTCTGAATTACTGGACATAGAAAACTATACAAGAAAAAACAAAATTGTGCACATAGGTGAAAATACATATAAGCATATAAAAAGTGATAATATAGGCTCAACTGATGGCAATTAAAATATATTGCATAATGCTTTACATACCCAAATCAGTGTTCTTTAGTATGACATTCTGCTGACACAAGCAAATCCACCTTCCTACTCCCATATTTTTACAAATGATGGTGCTAAGTTAACATCATAGTGATTCATACATATACAGTGCACTGTTATTAAAACACATTTAAATGTAACGCTTTGCAAAAGACATGGTTTGAATTAAACTGATAACAGTACTGTGCATGAAAGAGATTACAAGTGCATTGACACTTATCTAAACCCACTGCCTATGAAACACATATAACATCCAGTATATTTGCGTAATTGATATCAAGGACACAAAAATTCCCAACCAAATGCTACCTAGCTGAAGCATATTTATGGGGCATCAAATTGCTTTATTTTATTGTTGCTTTGGGCAGTGTAGTAATTCTGCAAATCGTGTATATAAGGATGACATTTTTTAACTTTGTATTTGTGAGAGTTTATGTGCTTCCTGTGTTACCTACCTACCCCAAGAGCAAAACTGAGACACTGTGTTCACCCTCCGCAAACTCTACTTTAAAGGATCACCGAATGTCCTGTGATTCTTGTCAATTGTCCTTAGATTTACCTAGAAAACCGTTGTGAATTGGCCTATGCCTGTCACCAGTCTGAAATGGCACAGCGCATTACTTTAATCCCACTGTGTTTGTGAGTGAGCATGTTGTGGGGGGGGGATGTGTCTGCTGATGGTCAGAAGTGTGCTGGGGGATGTGCGTTCGTGTGGAGGGCTCCGAGTGTGAACACAGGGGGGCAGAGCTTTGTTTTCTATGAGTGGCAGGCTGGGAAGGATGCTGCTTGGCCTGATCCATCGGGGGGATCACCGCATTCTTTGCACTCGCTTTCCATGCCTGAACGACAGCCCCCTCGCAGCACAGTCGAATCGGTTTAGCGATTTAACAGAGAGCAAGCAAGGCTGTTCCTGTCACCAGCTGAGCACTGCCACGTTACAATGAGGCGGATATGGGCTGCTATTTATAGGTAATCCTATTTTAGTAAGGTTGTGCTTTCAACTGTCCCTAAGATGGACCTACAGCAATACCTCCCTTCGCTCATGTGCGGGACAACAGATAAAACAGACTTGTAAACCACTATAACACAAGATTACAAGGCATCTCAAGCCTTATTAGGACTGATATAATAAATAGTCTGTACTCCAGCTCCCACATTATGACCAGGCACACTCGGCACCCACCCCCCCAGCACACGCCAATGGAATCATCTAATTCTTTTGAATGGAGGAATTCCATTGAGGGGATTGCATTTTCAATCAGGCTACTTCTGATAAGATCATTTTGACTCACTAAGTTTCTTTTCATGCCTGTGCATCATGTGAACAGGAAGTGCGGCCTTTAGAGGTGATTGGCTCTCTTTTTGCTTGCAACCCTGGATTCTCTAATTGTCCAGAGAGAGGCAGAAAACAAACGCCCGGAGGGACATCATTACAATTGTATTGCATCCGTCTGTCTTTTGCCAAGTAATCAAAAACTGTAGCAAAATAACAGCATATGAGTCTTGCACGTCAAATGCAATAATTGACTTTTGACTTTTGAAGTATTGTTGAAATAATTTCAATTCTTTCTTGATTTAGTTTGATCATTGAAGTGTGCTGCTGTGACTACACAATGCAGATTATAAGGCAAATTTGTATTGCTTATGTTACTGTAATAAATGTAATTGCTGCATCAAAACCTCTTTTTAATAGAGATAGCTAAAGCCCACTTCCCAATATAGATGGAATTGAGAACAGGACATACATGCCACGTGCATAGGGGAAGAAACAATGGCTTAATTATCAATTATTAATGTCTTAATATCTTTGGAACATTTCCCAGTGGTATAATGACTATCTTAGTATGTGTTATTCAAAAATTATATTATAGATATGGTCCCTCCTGAGCAAGAAAAGGCTGTATAATGGTAAAAACACAAGATGTGCAGCTGGCAAAGAGTCGCCTGGGAATTTTCTGGAGCTATAACTTATCAGCACGATCCTGTGGTTTAGGCAGTACTGGATTGGAGCTGATTTCTGATTTAATCAATTTCACTGTGTTTTATTATAAAATTCTGTCTTTACAGTGGTCTATGGTTAATGAAAAAAGTGGGTTTGAGGATTCACGATATTTGTACTGGAACCTGTAGTGGGTTATTAACCTAATCTATAAATAAAGATGTTCAACAGAGTGCACAACTCGAATGAAAACAGCATTCTCTTGAGCATGGCCTGATATGACAGCCATATTGTTCTCTGCTTAGGATCAGAAAATCACCTTAAACCCACACGGCTGCTGATTTGAAATTGAAAGGGTCGGCCTGTGATATAACTGCCATAGTGTTTCTCTCACCGAGTGCAGAGTGCACAGTCAAGCCAGGTCACTCAATGCAACCCTACATCCAGTTACACAACATGCAGTAATTGGAATGTATGGATCTATTTTACTTGTAGCTGCAGACAGATCATTCCTAATTAATCTGGCACGTAAAGAACTGCTTGGATTGCCAGTGTAGATAATACCACAAACTGTGTACCTGTAACTCCAAAAAGTATTTTTTTCAAGCATGGATAATTGGTTTCACACCCTTTACAGCTTACTTAACCTTTTTGTTTATTATTATTTCACAAAAACTAAGAATCAGTGACTTCTCGGTGTAATATGCACTGACAGTTTTGTTGATTTGCTTTTTCTTTTAATGATGTTTTGTTTGAATCACAATCACCTTTTTTGTCACAGATATAAAAATGTGTACTTTGCAAGCAGTGTGCTGACTTTATGCACAGCTCTGCAGTATAAAAATGAGTGTCTGAAATACTATAATCAGCAGTCCCTAGAAATATAGCTGTGTGCTTTTAACATGGAATGATTTGAGAAGTATGACTGAATTCACTCCTTTTGACGTAGAGTAGGCCTGACTCTGAAAAGGCCGATAAATAGAATAGCAGTAATGTTCAGCATAGCTGAGGTCAAAATAATAACAAGCTTGGGTTTGGTAATGTTATTTTTGTCTTTTAAAGGATTATGATTATATGGACAAATATTCACATACATGGTCAAATTCTACATATTCTTTAAGTAGAACAGATCATTTGTTTCCCCTCTAATCCTCCTTTTTCTACCTCACGATGCTTTTTTCCACACATGCCATTTCTCCTTGACATTTGAGATGTATTCTTGAGTCACTCGTACGCAAGTAGTCACATTCTCAGCTGCACAGGAGGAATAATCAGATTACAGGTCTGTTTACATATTTGATGACAATCCATACCAAACTGTACGTGTGCATGTCTACTAATTTAGACGTAAACAACTTGTAATATCATGAGAAGGGCTTCATGCATTGTCATGCAGATTGTAGCTTCTGTGGTGATTGTGTGTGTGTGTGTGTGTGTGTGTGTTTTGGAACAGCTTCAACGCTGGGGAGTAACGAATCTCACGAGACCCATGTATGACTCCTGTTCAGTTAACATGCATTTTCAAGCTTTGATAACCAGGAGAAAGTGATTGATGCTGACTTGAAGGAGGTGCTTTTGCTTTATCTTGAGGAATGCCACAAAGTCATGACTGGGGATGTGATTTTTAAATGCATGTAAACCCAGCCATTGTGTACTCAAGGGCCAAGGCTGTTACATTGATCCCTCCCCTCTCACCTCAGATTTGAAGAGTATAAAAACCCCAGGGGACTAGGTGTAGTGTAGCGTGGTCTGTGGATCTGGCACTCTCAGGGTCTGACTGCATATGTTATACAGCCTTGAAAACTGCAAAATCAATAATAATTACTTCAAGTTGTTTATCATAACCATTGTTTGCCTATTGAAATTTAATTTAAATAAACTAAGCATATTTGTACAGAACTTGAATGTGTGGGAAGTGTTTTGAGCTTTTTGACTTTAATCAAATATGGCACTCAATGCAATGCTTAAAAGAATTATAATAATAAAATCTGACATAATAAATAACTTGTTTAGCATCCTCCAAAAATTCCTACATATTAGGAATGGTTTAATAACTGCATAAAAAGAATTTCAGCAACAGAAATAACTGTATTATCATTATCATTATTATTAATTATGATTTCATTTTACTTTTTTAATAAGCAGGACTTATTTTCCCCTCTAGAACAGAAAAGCTCTTAGAAACTGAGAGAAATATGTTTTTTATTACTCGCAAGCATTGTGGCATAGTACATTATGAAGCAGGATAGCAGTGGGTCTGTTAGGTCACTTTCATTCTAAAATTAGCCATATTGGGGTATGGTTTTAATATACTTGGCTTGAACTGAGCCCAAGGCTTATGGCAAAACTTTGCCAATACGGAAAATTGTTCTTTTCAGTAATATAAAATATCTTAGCCGTTACTGGGAAATATCAAACTGCATTCTAAAGTGTTTTCATGTACATCTGAATGTGTCCTGTACAAACTTTTAATGTGGCTTGCAGATCTGATTTTACTTATAAAATATATTTTAGGTAGGAACAAGTTAACCCTCAAGTGACTAACTAGGGTCAGGCATGTATTTCTGTGTACTGTTGTATGGTCAGATTCTGCGGAATAGTTGGTTTAAGAAGTTCAGACTGAGGTTATTTATTGTCCTGCTATCTACAACCATTAAAAAATACATTTTATAAATGTAAATTTCTTTTGAAAAGCAAAGCGTGTCTAGGAGCTACATACCTACACATATTTTACAGTGTGTAAACAATGCATCTTTCAAATAATATACATTTCATATATATAAATATATATATATATATCATCATCAACCAATATCGATCCACTGCTAGATGACGGCCTCCCTAAGATGAAGATGTTTCCACTTCAACAGCGTTTCTTTCCATGACACACCTGCAAAGTTTATTTCATCTTCCCATCTTTTATGTGGTCATCTTTTTTCATCTCTTGGGATCCATTCAATAGCTTCCTCTGTCCATCTTTGATCTGTTCTTCTTGCAGTGTGTCCGGCCCATTGCCATTTTAACATTTCTACTCTTTCAATGATGTCACATATTTTAATTTGTTCTCAGATCCACTCATTTAATTTTCTATCTCTTCTTGTTATTCTAAGCAGAGATCTTTCCATGCTTCTTCGTGTCATCCGCAGCATCTGTATAATCTTTGTAAATGTAACAATTTGTCCTTAATGCAAAGTATTATGTCTGGCACAAACCCAACACCGCACATCACCCAAGTAACACCATCTGTAGTGTGAAGCATGGTGGTGCAGCATCATGTTATGGGGATGCTTTGCATCAGCAGAGGCTGGGAAGCTTGTCAGGGTAGAGGGCAAACTGGATGGAACTGATTACAGGCAAATTCTTGAGGAAAACCTGCTTCAGTCTGCAAAAGACATAAGACTGGGACATTGCAAGATTGAACGTTGCTGTCCACTAACGATCCCCATTTAACTTGGTAGAGCTTAAACAATTTTGCCTAGAAGAAGGGGCGAATTTTGCACAGTACAGATTTGCAAACCTGGTAGAGACATACCCCAAAGACTCAGAACTGTAATTGCTGCCAAAGATGGTTTTACAAAGTATTGACACAGGGGGGTGAAAACTTCTCTAACCTAGACATTTCAGGTTTTTTTTTTCATTGACTGTTGTTTAACAACTTCAAAGTGTTGAGTAGATTGTATGAATCGAAAAGGAAAAAAATCCCATTTAAATCCATCAAAATGTCAGGTGAACTAAATGTGAAGTCCAAGTGTGGGTGAATACTTCCTATAGCCAGTGTATATATACTATGTGACCCATCCCCTGATCTGTGCCTTTCAATAACTTTATCCCAGAGTTCTTTTGAAAGCTCATTGGTGCTCATAGTTGAGTCTTTGCTTTGAAATGTACGGCCCAGCAGAGAGAACCTACAGAACTGCTGAATCTATCCTGAAATCATGGGAATCACTACAGTTTAACACAGGTGGAGGCGACTTAACTTGGTGTGTGATTCTGAAGACAATTGGTTACATCTGAGCTAATTAAGGTTCCCTTTCAAATTGAAAGACAGCCACTACCTAACGGGAAGAGCCTTCTGACCTGCCAACCATTGAAAGCATTTACCAAAGCTCCCCAATAGGGGCCCTGCTGGCAGGAGGAACACCCGCCCACGACGTCTGTGAAAAGTCTCCTGACGCAGCTCCTGACATTTCTTCTTTCACCTGCCTGTGAATGTGCTTTATTGCCTTTCGTTTGTTTTGAGAGTATTATTATTATAACTTCTTGCCTCTTCAGAGCTCAGACTACAGTCTATTTATTATTATTATTGCTACTCTCCAGAGGTAAGTGTGTGGGGGAGTCTCGATCGGAGCCAGCCTCGGTCCCTCCACTGAGATCTGCTGAACGATTTTACCTCCTGTACCATATATTCTTCTCTTACAGATTCGAGTGGCATAAGGAGAGGAAAGAGGAAGGAGACTACTCCACTGGAGCAGCCTCCCCGCGGCTGGTCAGCGACCATCCCGCTCTGTTCCTCCGGATTCTCTTGACCTCTGTCAGCGGCGCTCAACAAAACAACTCTGTTGACCTTGACCACCACATTGACTTTGACCAACGTGTTGATCCCTCAACCCTTCTATCGATATCGACCAACCCTATCGATCCCTTGACCTCTCTGTCGACATTTATTGTGGAATTCCACCCCTCGTCATCCTGTGTCAACCTCAACTGACCTTGAAGACTGCTCATGCTCCATCGACCTCTCGGCGAAATCATCATATCAACCTGCTCTCGACTTCTGGACGCCTGTGTCGACCTCTTGGACCTCGACTTCGACAACCTGGACATAAACACCAAGGGGGACAGTATCAGAGCGGAGGAATTCAACAAAGTCCACATGGCTCAAGAGCTTTTGATTTACTTACTGTCTTCCTCTTGAGCTTCACCAGCGAGGATGCAGTCTATCTCCCCCTCTCCGCCTCCTCGCAGGCGCTCTCCCAGGAGGAGAGCGCACTCCCCTAGACAAAGGTCGCCAAGAGCGAGACGATCCCACTCCAGATCATCCATCCGCGGACTCCTCCACACCACAGAAGTCAGGAAGCGGAAGGGATTGCAACACTGATTAACCGGGTTGGGCAGATGCTGAACTCTGTGGTGGTGTGACTTCCGGCGGAAGAGGACGCTCACCATCTCCCTCAGCTGCCATCTCCATTACCACCACCACCGGAATAAGTGCAGTCCCATGTGGCGTCAAGCTCGAACATATCAGACCCTCCATCTTTTATGGAGGAGACCGAGGTGGCCGCTTTGCCCTAATAAACAATGCAGAACCACGGACGCTATGCTGAAGAAAGCTTATTCTGCAGAGACTTCAGCGGTCCAGGCCAATAACGCACAGGCCATCTTGATTCTGTACATGGGTCACCTGACGGGACACCTGAGGGAACACCAGTCTATGGCAGATGTGGAGGAAATGGAGCTAGTCAATGCTTATATGACTGACTTGCTGCGAGAAGAGGCGAAGGCCATGGGGAGATTTCTTGCAGATGTTTGACGCCATCTGTGGCTGACGCAGGCGAAGCTCCAGGACAAGAAGTCCATCCTCATCGATGCTCCCATCAACCCGGGTCAGACATTCGGAGAGACGGTGGACCTCTCTATCGAACAGTCAGCGAAGGCGAAGGAGACAGTGTCAAAATATGGTGATCTCTAACAGGTTAGACGGCAGCCACAGCAACGCCTATGGGGCTCCCAACAACCCAACAGGCCATGGCCAAAGCTAGGGAAACCTCCATCCAGGCCACAATAGTCTAGTGGCTCGCAGCCTGAGCAGCGCCGCAGAAGCCAGCTGCAGGCGAGAGGGAAAAACAGGTATCATTCAGAAGGGCATCAACACTCCTTCTGGTCAACTTCCAAAAACTGCTGGGGCTGATGGTGGCCGCCTCAAATATTCTTCCATTGGGCCTTATGCACATGCGCCCATTGCAACGCTGGGTAAACGCCCACAAGCTACACCCTATGAGACACAAACACCACCAATTGACAGTGACCTCAACGTGCTGGCAGGCACTGTCCTGGTAGAGAAATCGGAAACAATCTGCGCCTCGGCTCCCCCCCTCGGATGCCCATATAGACGGGAAGTCATCACCACAGATGCCTCCGGAACAGGCTGGGGCGCTGTCTGGAATGGGTCGGGAGTACAAGGAGTGTGGAGTGGCCTCTGGTCAGCCACTCACATCAACATACAGGAGCTGCAAGCAGTGTGACTGGCGCTGTACCATTTTTGCCATGGTCTGGCAGACAAGACATGTCCTAGTTCAGACGGACAACATGTCAGTGGTGGCCTACATTAACCACCAGGGAGGCTTACACTCCCCCAGACTACATCGTGTGGCATGCAGACTTCTCCTGTAGGCGCAAGACAATCTCTGCTCCATACGGGCAATACACCTGCCGGGCGTGTCCAATACAGCAGCGGACATTCTCTCCAGGGGAGGTCCGGAGAGCTCAGAGTGGAGACTGAATCCTAAGGTCGTGGACCAGATCTGGAAGAGGCTGGGATGAGCTCGAGTTGACCTCTTTGCTACACAGGCAACGACCCACTGTCCTCTGTGGTTCTCCCTGGAGATGGGAGGGGTCCCCTGGGTGTAGACGCTTTTGCTCACCCATGGCCGCAGGAACTGCTGTATGCCTTCCCTCACTGCCACTTCTTCCACTGACACTGGAGAGGATTCACCAGGATGGAGCTCAAGTTCTCCTGATCACCCCCTGGTGGCCAAAACAATTGTAGTTCACGACGCTGGCACAGACGTTTCAGCTTGGATCCATGGCAGCTTCCACTTCAACGGGACTTGCTGAGCCAAGCAGAGGGACTGTTGTAGCACCCTAACCCAGGCACAGCTGTAGTTGTGGGTTTGGTCCCTGAAAGGCACCGCCTGATGTCTCTGGGGCTGCCTGTTAATGTCATGGAAACACTGCAATCGGCCAGGCCTCTCCAGGAGCACATTTCCTGGCTGTCTAGTTTTTGAAAGGTGCGAGATGCTCCTAGGTACTTCAAACTGCCAGCCCTCAGGTGCCGTGAGGCTCTGCTATCCTTGTCATTGTGGGTTTAGGCTTAGTCAGGTGTCAGGACTCGCGACAGCTCTGGTATAGTCTTCCCATTAGGTAATGGCTGGCTTTTCGAATTGGAAGGGAACGATAGATTCCCTGAAAAAGGAAGACAGCCATTACTCTTCAGTGGTCGCTCGACCAGACAACCTTCCTGATGAAGAAATGGCAGGGAGCTGTGTCAGGAGGAGACTTTTCACAGACGCCGGGGGCGGGTCTTCCTCCTGCCAGCAGGGCCCGTATTGGGCAGCTTTGTTACATGCTTTCAATGATTGGCAGGTCAGAAGGCTCTTCCCATTAGGTAATGGCTGTCTTTTTCAGGGAACCAGGATTTTGTTAATAACCTATCGATTGCTATTGCAAGGGGGGTGGAAATTTATCCAACCAAACTTATTTTATTTTGTATTTTCAAAAATATTTAAATAAATAATGGTCAAATACAGTGTAGATAAATAATAATAATAATAATAATAATAATTATAATTATAATAATAAAAACACTTTAATGCATTTTAATTTCGGGCTATAAGGCAACAAAAGGTGAAAAGGTGACTTTCTATATGTACTGTATACAATATATATAATGTGTGTGTTTTGTTGATAATTGTTCAACCTTTGTAATGAAAATATGCATGGATCGATTAATTTTTTTTTGTCAATATTAAACTAATTATACCAGGACTGTAAATACTCTATTAAGATCTGAAATTAAATATGCACTTTTCCAGTAAATAACATTTTAACAGCTTTATTTTCCTATTGAAAAATATGCAGCAAATTAAATTTGGGTATAAAGACCTTCATACATCTGACCCAGACAGTTTGGTGTCATATTTTCTGCTCTGCTCAGATTTTGGCTTCATTTTGGCTTCTTTTTAGGACTCTGATTTGAATTAAGTCACTTTTAAGTAATTTTTATCATGATTTTATATTAAAACAATAAAATTCCAATAATTCTAAACATAGAGACCGACTTGAAGATTTCAGAGCTAAATAAATATAAATACAGTCCCCAGTCTTTATCAACATAGAACAAACAGTGAGTAGGTTTGTGTGAGTGTGAATGGGTGAACTGGGGAAATGGTCGAAGGGAACCAGCTCTATCTATCACCACTGTGGTCTCCTTTCCAGCCCTGCTGACAGAGTTTCCACTGTGTCACTCAGCTCCGCCATTCATCTCTCGGTCAGACATCTTCTCCTCTCATTTGCCTCACATTGTTCTTCTGTCAGACCCTGCCCAGCCTCGACACCCCCGTCTCTTCCAGCAGCGTGACTCGCACTGAAATCATGGCCATTTTACCTCCATGGCTTTATCAACTCAGTGTTAGTCTGACTGCCTGCTCTCTCAGTCATTGTCAAAGTACCGCACCACCAGCACTGCCTTTTTACATTTCGCATGTGTGCATAAACAACAATTTTGTTTTGCTTTTGTTACATTCAGCAGCACCGTGCTTAGTCAGACTTCTCCCTGACCTTTGAATGTCCATGCTACTGATGTTATTCGTCTAATTTTCAGGTTGCTCTGTGGCCTTTCCTCACCTGTCTGACACTGTGCCTTCAGAGTCGTAGGAAAGCCTCAGTAACCCGCAGAACTCTGTTGACTTCATCTGTGAATGTCATTGTCTGATAATTACTGCAAACCACTTTCCTTACAGGAGGAGCGTAAGTAGTTATTGAACACTTGACAATGCTCCCAACACATGTCAATAGCAATTTAAGTACACACACTGTTTTGATCCGTGTCATGTCCTCAAGCTCAATCCAAATACGTGTGTAGGATGATGCCTACTGCTGTAGACTTCTGTCAGTCACTTTTTTTTTTACAGGCGTGTGTCAATAACCAGGAGCAGAATCCAAAGCTTTCTATCAAAATGTCAAGTTATTTGAGTTCACTGCAAACATAAACAAATTAAATAATTATTTTCAATAAACAATTCTAATATCTAATGTATATTATTAACACAACTCAACATTACAACAAACACATTATTTCAATAGTATGTTGCCATCACCGTGTATTAAAATGCAAACAGTAGCAGCCAAACAATACAAGTAAATGTATTGAGCAGAAAAAATATGCATTTCTGGTTTCAGCTAAGATGTCGAAGAACAATAAATGTTGGTTAAACCTCAGTAGTTTCATTCACATGGGATAAATCCAACCTTGATGTGCTGTTACTCTTTGATGCAATTATTTACACTTCCTTCTCACAGAGGTCCAGGTGTCCTGTAAATAAAAGCTTCTGTTTAAATTAGAAAAACATATATGCAACTAAGCTCTCATCTTTCTGTAATTATCATTGGTCAATATTGTTTTTTTAACAGGAGTTTTGGCACTAAAGCAGTTTCCGAAAAGCAACAAGCTTTAGAAATCAATTTAAAGCATATTTCATTGGATATATTTGACTATATTCATTCATTAAGATTGATTTGGCCTTTCATTGTTTCCTTCTGTTATAATATAAGTGAGTCATTATATAGTATGTTTATCATGGGTTATTTACAAAGGCAGCAGTCAGAAATAGCTTTTTTTTTTCTTGGTTTTATACATTTATACAACAGTACATTTATTTTTAAATATTTTGTGTTTTGATGCTACGTTGTAAGCGAGTTCAAAATGTCTTGTAAACAAAACGCATATCTTTTGTTTTATCCTGGCCAGTGCATACTGCAATATGTTACACGTCGGTACAACATCAATTTATGCTGCACAATATACAGTGGGCTCCACAATTACCGGCACCCCTGACTGACAATGCACAAACAATGCTATGCACAAAAAAATATAAACAATATAATTATAGAGAGAAACTCAAAATACCAACATGTGTGAAATACTGTACTTTATTAATGTTCCAATGGAACCAACCAAAACCATACAATTATTTAATACAAAAGAAATTTCACCAAAAGGTGAAGGTTTCATAATTATTGGCACTCCTCATTTAGTACTTAGTGCAATCACCTCTGGCTAGGATAATAGCATGGCGTCTTTTCCTGTAATATTTGACAAGGTTAAGGAACACATTTGGAGGGATTTTGGACCATTCCTCTATGCAGATCCTTTCAAGATTCTTCACATTCTTGGGTTTGCACTTATCAACTGCCCTCTTCAACTCAGCCTACAGGTTTTCGATTGGATTGAGGTCCAGCGACTGAGATGGCCTTGGCAGAACATTGATTTTGTTGTCACAGAACCATTTCTGTGTGAATCTTGAGGTATGTTTTGAGTCATTGGGCAAGATTAAATCAAAACTTTGACCCACCCGCTAATAGCAAACTACAAACCTGTACATTATAGTGGTTATATTTATGATTAGAAGAAAGTGGCATCTTACTAAAAATGAAGCCACAACTGAGTACAGTTCCGTAGATTTCTATTAGCGGGTGGGTCAAAGTTTTGATTTAATCCCAGCCTTTGTCTTGTTGGAAAGTACACCTACGGCCAAGTCCCAGCCTTCTGGCAGAGGCAACCAGATTGTCAGCCAAAATTGCCTGATAGTTGGTGGAATTCATTATGCCATCTTAACCAGTGCCCCTGGACCTCTGGAATTAAAACAGCCCCAGAACATCACAGACCCACCACCATATTTCACCGTGGGTATGAGGTACCTCTCCTTGTATGTATCTCTGTTTTAACACCAAACATGCCGATGCTGTATCTGACCAAAACGTTCCATTTTGGTCTCATCTGACCAGAGCATCTTCTTCCAGTCATAATTTAAATGACGTTTGACAAACTCCAAGTCTGTGTCTTGGGGTCAGAAAGGGCTTTCTTCTGGAAACCCTTCCAAAGAGCCTCTGGTTGTTGAGGTGGCATCTGATGGTGCTTTTCTAAACCTGGTGACCAAGACGCCACCAAGACCTGCAATTCTTTCACAGTGATTTTGGGGGATTTTGTTGCTTCTCTCACCATCCTCCTTCCTATCCTGGGGGGCAAAATGCATTTGAGTCCTCTACCGGTGAGGTTTTCAACTGTTCCATATCCTTTGATTTTGTTAACAATTGCCCTGACAGTGCTTAGTGGTATATTCAGTCGTTTGTGGATCTTCTTGTAGCCAGTACCAGATTTATGAAGGTCTACGACCATCTATCTCTTTTGAACTGCCAGTTCTTTTGTTTTCTCCATGGTGTTGGATGACAAAGGGATGCGTGCTACCTCATTTTTATACCCTGGTGAAACAGGAAGTGATGTAATGGGTCAATATAGTTCCTTAAGACTTAGATCAACTTAAATAAGTGGTATATAATTCCTGGTTTAATTTTGGTAGATGTTATTTACAATAATCTTTAAGGGTGCCATTAATTATGAAACCTTGATTTGGAGGACATTGATTTTTAATTAAATCAATACATGAATTTGGTGGGTTCCATTGGAACATTAATATAGTACAGTATTTCTCACATGTTTGTATTTTGAGTTTATCTCTATAATTCCATCCATCCATCCATTTTCAAAACCACTTATCCTGGCGAGGGTCGTGGGGAAGCCAGAGCCGATCCCGGCAGGCATAGGGCACAAGGCAGAAATACACCCAGGATGGGACGCCAGGCCATCGGTGCGCAACACACACACACATATAACCATCAGGGCAATTTAGCGTGGCCAATCAACCTAACCCGCATGTCTTTGGACAAAACCGGAGTGCCCGGAGGAAACCCACGCAGACATGGGGAGAACAAGCAAACACCACACAGACAGGCACCCTGAGCCGGGACTCAAACCCAGGACCCCTGGAGCTGTGAGGAGCGCTAACCACTGCGCCACCGTGCTGCCCATCTCTATAATTATATTGTTTATATTTTTTTTAAGTATTGTTTGTGCATTGCTAGTCAGGGGTGCCAGTAATTTTGGAGCCCACTGTACATAAATGCTTGTTTAACATCTTCCAAAACAAGTACATTCATTCAAACGATTTAATTGGAATACAGCACCTTCAGATAGAACAAACTACCTAAATGTACATAACTATACATTGAAAGAGAATGTATGTCTGTAATTCTGACTGAAATGTTAAAAATAAAACGATTACCACATGTGCTTGTATGAAGTGTAATAAATAAGCAAAATGTATCATTGCCTTTTCAAGCTACTTAGCAATACATTGTTGGCTAAAAGAAAGTATCAGCACAGTAACGTTATGATTGCACTTATACAAATGAGCAGCTGTAACACAACTGAATGGGTTTTCATGTCAAAAAGGCTTTCAATGCCTTGACAAATGCCACTCCAGTTAATAAGCCTTGATCCATAATACTCAGGGCATCATGAA
This sequence comes from Amia ocellicauda, assembly GCF_036373705.1. Classification (NCBI taxonomy): domain Eukaryota; kingdom Metazoa; phylum Chordata; class Actinopteri; order Amiiformes; family Amiidae; genus Amia; species Amia ocellicauda. The sequence goes on along the minus strand of NC_089864.1, from coordinate 19,509,185 downwards.
TGACCCCTCACAAAACAGTTACTGTGAAGTGAGCGAAGAATCTCATATATTTTTATTTGAACTGCTGAACACAGCTTTTATTTTTTCCAGGGGTGTAACAGTAATGCACATGTTTTTGGAATAAAGGACTAAGGGAAAAAATGTATCCCAGCAGCATTTATAAGACCACCTATATAGCGTGACAGACTAGCATCTTAAAATTTTCCACAAGATTAAAAATAGAATGCAAGGAGCTGTATGAGGCCAGCAAGACACCACAAAATCAATTTGAGTTTCTTAAGTGTATTATATCAAGTCAATAAAGCAAAGTATGTTGTTCTTATTCATTATTGCAGGTACTTATAACCACATAAAATGCATTGTTTTATGCCAAACAGATGGCGCTCCAGTCATTGCTATTCCCTTGTATATTGTGCTTTCATACCGCATGGTAAATTGAGTTTATTATATATAGTACATACAACAAGTAATAAAGGCAATAACCCAGGTAAAGATGACAAATTTGCAACTGTGAGAATAATTCTTAAGCACAAGGATTAAAGCCTGCTGTAGTTTCTTTTCAGAATTTCGTGTCACTTGCCTCTGGCTTCTAAGCTGCTATTCATCAACTTTTCTTTTTTAATTGACATCTGTCAGACATTCATCTGTTCTGGACATCTGTCTTGATGTATATGCTTCTGTACTTCATGGCAAGGACAGTATCACCCAAAATGACCTGTAGGTGGTCTCCTGTAGTCAAGGGTTAAACTGTCATTGACATAGTCTTACAAATAGCATTTGACATATCAGCTGCATGTTCTTAAGATTGTGTGGAAACAAAGCACACAGTCGAATTACCATGTTTAACAATACCAATATGTCTAAAATAATACATTGATGAAACTGAAACTGCACAAACCACAACACACTGTGCAGAGGTGTTCCTGTAAAGTGGGGATTCCTATGAAGCTGAACTCTGCTCTACTACTCTGTCAGAAGTCTCCTGCAAGCTTCCTGTTAACTAGAGTACCTGTCCTGTGAAGATGCTAAACCACCAGCTGAAAAGGCAATCCAATTTAAGAAATACCAAGCTATACTACCATGTACTGTGTACTTTAACAGAATAAAAATAAAACCAGCTGGGAAATCAGAATCTATACAGGTTTTAGTGCTCACAAGTATATAAGCAATGTGCAGCAGTAAAAGGTTGTATATGACATACATGTTTATAATCCAGACTCAACTGCAAATCGATAAAGGCTGCTGCTTCTGCTGATGATGATGTACATCATCGTCAGCCCATATCGATCCACTGCTGGATGAAAGCCTCCCCAAGATTTTTCCACTTGCTTCGATTTATAGCTTCCCTTTTCCATGTCACACCTGCAAAGTTTATGATTTCATTTTCCCATCTTTTATGTGGTCGTCTTCTAGGTCTCTTGGGATCCATTCGATAGCTTCCTGTGTCCACCTCTGATCTGTTCCTCTTACAATGTGTCTAGACCATTGCCATTTTAACATTTTCACCATTTCGCTATTTTGGGAATAGAAAACAAAATATATTTCATAGTTTATAGAGACAATGGAAAAAAAGCATTTATGTAACTAAGGTTTTGTAATAATTGCAAAGTGCTGATTACTTGAGTTATGTTTCACTTCCTCCTCAGGACATTGCACTGTCAGAACTGACGCAAAATGAGCTCTCTGTATTTCGAAAGACATGTTCCAGGAGATGTTCAGATTTTAATTACTCTTCAAAAACAGGCAAAGTACAGAGGCAAAATAGGAAATGTCAATAAGCAAGGCAACTGGAACATGAGTCATTTTTAATACATAACAAGTTACATAATTTCAGCATATTATTGTAATTTCTTACAAATATTAGCCTCAATGTTGTATGTTTATTTCATTATCAGATATGTCACGGATATCTAATCAGTGATATTTTCATTAGCTATTAAATTTTGCTGCCTAAGCTTTCAGTTTCAGAAAATGTATTCCTGACACTGTTTACATAGCTGGGCAAATGAAAAAACAGAACGAAAGAAAATAAATTTGGTTTAGTAAGTGCTGAGCTGTGCAAATGCTGTCAATCTGTTGTGTCTCTTCATTTCACAGAAACCCAGGAATCTCTCTCATTTGACTTGGCTTTGACCTTAAAAATGATCCCTTTCAAAAACCAAGCATACTCAGTGTGTAAACCAACAAGCAAACAATAAGAGACACAACACTAAATTAAAACGAGATTGCTTTTTGTATCAGTACAATGTTAAACGTACACCCAAAGTAAAAAGGTTGCCAGATGTTTTAATCTGCTCAGTTTCTGGATAATTCTGGCAACAGATAATGGGTAACTTGTGTATCTGCACAAACCGCTACAGTGACGCTTACTTGAAATTATAATGTGTTGTTGTGCAATAAGTATTTGTATAAATATGTGGAAATAAATATATCTCAATCTAAAAGCACATAAATGTTAGGAATAAGATTGGTGCCAGACCACTTTGCTATGATCTATGCAACGTTAATATACATACCTTGAATCCAGTTGAAATTTAAGTAGATTAAATGTGACGGGTTAAATTGAACATGTTATATCTTCAATATATTCTTACCCGTGAGGTGATTCTAATTCTGTGAAATAGCTCTGATCAGTTGCTATTCAGAAACTTCTGGCTAGCAAATCAATTATGGGTTTTGAAATCACCTTGAGCCTGACTGACAAATACTCCTTCTAACAAAGTTAATGGGTTCAATTGAGTAATGCACTAATTTAAGCAGGATGCTGCATGTGAATTGAACTTTACAGATGTTCTTCAGTCTCTTGTAGAATGAAATGGTAAAAAGACCCTGCTGTGCACTAAAGTCTATTATGCATAAACAAGAAAATCACAAACTTTTCCATATTATCTGTTCATTTAATGTATTTCCCTGACAAGAGGACCTAAGAGGACTTAACTAACCTGTCTTTTTGACACCCGTGCCCCTACAAATCAGTTTGCAGTGGTTACTTCAAAGCAAAGCTGAACTTACCCAGCACAACTAGGCTGGTTATAGCTTATTATACACTCACCTAAAGGATTATTAGGAACACCTGTTCAATTTCTCATTAATGCAATTATCTAACCAACCAATCACATGGCAGTTGCTTCAATGCATTTAGGGGTGTGGTCCTGGTCAAGACAATCTCCTGAACTCCAAACTGAATGTCTTAATGGGAAAGAAAGGTGATTTAAGCAATTTTGAGCGTGGCATGGTTGTTGGTGCCAGACGGGCCGGTCTGAGTATTTCACAATCTGCTCAGTTACTGGGATTTTCACGCACAACCATTTCTAGGGTTTACAAAGAATGGTGTGAAAAGGGAAAAACATCCAGTATGCGGCAGTCCTGTGGGCCAAAATGCCTTGTTGATGCTAGAGGTCAGAGGAGAATGGGCCGACTGATTCAAGCTGATAGAAGAGCAACTTTGACTGAAATAACCACTCATTACAACCGAGGTATGCAGCAAAGCATTTGTGAAGCCACAACACGTACAACCTTGAGGCGGATGGGCTACAACAGCAGAAGACCCCACCGGGTACCACTCACCTCCACTACAAATAGGAAAAAGAGGCTACAATTTGCACAAGCTCACCAAAATTGGACAGTTGAAGACTGGAAAAATGTTGCCTGGTCTGATGAGTCTCGATTTCTCTTGAGACATTCAGATGGTAGAGTCAGAATTTGGCGTAAACAGAATGAGAACATGGATCCATCATGCCTTGTTACCACTGTGCAGGCTGGTGGTGGTGGTGTAATGGTGTGGGGGGTGTTTTCTTGGCACACTTTAGGCCCCTTAGTGCCAATTGGGCATCGTTTAAATGCCACGGCCTACCTGAGCATTGCTTCTGACCATGTCCATCCCTTTATGACCACCATGTACCCATCCTCTGATGGCTACTTCCAGCAGGATAATGCACCATGTCACAAAGGTCCAATCATTTCAAATTGGTTTCTTGAACATGACAATGAGTTCACTGTACTAAACTGGCCCCCACAGTCACCAGATCTCAACCCAATAGAGCATCTTTGGGATGTGGTGGAACGGGAGCTTCGTGCCCTGGATGTGCATCCCACAAATCTCCATCAACTGCAAGATGCTATCCTATCAATATGGGCCAACATGTCTAAAGAATGCTTTCAGCACCTTGTTGAATCAATGCCACATAGAATTAAGGCAGTTCTGAAGGCGAAAGGGGGTCAAACACAGTATTAGTATGGTGTTCCTAATAATCCTTTAGGTGAGTGTATATATATATATATATATATATATATATATGATATTGTTAACAGCCTTACATCATGTTTACATCATGAATTAATGGGTCATATGAACTTAATATCATTACTGTAAAATTGTTTCCCCTGCTTGTGAGTTTTGCATTCCACAGAATTTTCCAATTTAGCTGCTGAAACATTGTGAGGCTTCTGAGTCCAAATATACCTCTCGCCCGTCTCTTAAATTACAACTCATTTCCAATTAATCACATTCTACAGAGGATGCATTTATTGATTAGCAAGCTACAGGAGAGAAAACATCGTCCCTGCTTCCGTGTAAAGTGCGTAAATGGATTTCTTGGACAGCAGTGCTTCGCGGTGATTAGCAAAGTGGCGTGAAAAAATAGGTGTTGAACCTCAGAGTGTAGAAATCAATGTTTGTTTGTGTTTTTAAACCTCTTGGATTAGAAAACATTTGAGATTTAAAAACTGACCGAAACATAAGAATAGTTCCCCAGAATGGAATCTGTATGGAGAAGATTCTGTAAATATACAGAATACACCGATCAGCCATAACATTATGACACCTGCCTAATATTGTGTAGGTCCCACTTTTGCCACCAAAACAGCCCTGATCCGTCGAGGCATGGACTCCACTAGACCTCTGAAGGTGTGCTGTGGTATCTGGCACCAAGACGTTAGCAGCAGATCCTTTAAGTCCTGTAAGTTGCGAGGTGGGGCCTCCATGGATCGGACTTGTTTGTCCAGCACATCCCACAGATGCTCGATTGGATTGAGATTGAGGCCAAGTCAACACCTTGAACTCATGATTCATCAGACCAGGCCACCTTCTTCCATTGCTCCGTGGTCCAGTTCTGATGCTCACGTGCCCATTGTAGTCGCTTTCGGCAGTGGACAGGGGTCAGGATGGGCACCCTGACTGGTCTGCAGCTGCGCAGCCCCATATGCAACAAACTGCGATGCACTGTGTGTTCTGACACCTTTCTATCAGAACCAGCATTCACTTTTTCAGCAATTTGAGCTACAGTAGCTTGTCTGTTGGATCGGACCACACGGGCCAGCCTTCGCTCCCCACGTGCATCAATGAGCCTTGGCCACCCATGACCCTGTCGCCGGTTCACCGCTTTTCCTTCCTTTGACCACTTTTGATAGGTACTGACCACTGCAGACCGGGAACACCCCACAAGAGCTGCAGTTTTGGAGATGCTCTGACCCAGTCGTCTAGCCATCACAATTTGGCCCTTGTCAAAGTCGCTCAGATCCTTACGCTTGCCCATTTTTCCTGCTTCTAACACATCAACTTTGAGGACAAAATGTTCACTTGCTGCCTAATATATCCCACCCACTGACGAGATTATCAGTGTTATTCACTTCACCTGTCAGTGGTCATAATGTTATGGCTGATCGGTGTATATGCTATAGTTAATGGCCTTAGCCTAGCATAGATTTAACAGATCACTCTGTAGCTTTTTTTTATAGAAAATGATCCATGGATGTTGGAATGGCCTGGAAAAGCAGAATAGGTGTCAAGATGTAATAGAAAAATTACTGTTATTCTGTCATTAATAAATTACTGTTTAATTTGTTTTCTTTTTCTTTTGAATGCAGCTACTTTCATGCTTTGTTTTCTGTTCTTATGAAATGCATGCTCCCTCTAGTTAAACACCCAGACTACAAAAGGGATAGCAAATATCTACACCCAAGCTCTAGTGTTTATCGCACAACCGCTCAGATAGTTTGCCCTTGAAGAAGCGGGTGCATTGCTTCCTTGGCATTTCTGCTCGAGTGACTCATCTCGCTGTCTGCCCCGGGTCTTCACAGACACAGATCGCTGAGTGATGCTTGATAATGGCCCTGCCAGTCAGAACAAAAGCTGCTGATGTGCATCGAAGAAATGGGACAGAGATAACATAGCTCGAGTCCCCTAAAAAAGGGAGGCCTCTGACATAATGTTGGAAACTACAAGCTCCTTGACATCTTTCTGTGGCTCTGAATGGTCACGAAGGAGACGGAGAATTGAGAGGGGGTGGGATGGCTCCCTGCTGCTGTAGAGGATAGCAGATATTTACTTATTACATCTTGATCAACCGCCGAAAATCATCTTAAATTAATCTGAATAGTTTATGTGGAGAAAGCAATAGTAAGATGCTTAACCACTGTATTAAAAACATCTCCGAAGCAAAGCAACAAAACTGCAATTCCTCTCTGAAATGTTATTTAAAGGGTCTGTTTATGTTATCCGCAGTGTCCTGGCACTTCTCACTGGTTTCTTGTCTTCCAATATGTTTTGTATACGTTTCTAATGTGCTCTTGACTTTTTTTGTTTTCCACTGGCATGTGCTGTTCCATTAAACTCAACTTCTGGAAAGTATTCTCAAAGCTTTCAAAGGGAAATGTCCAGTGGAAGCAAATTGTCATTACTGTAAGTCGGAAAAACATTTTAGTCCGGCCCTCGGCTCCTCACTGAGCAAATCAACACCCTTACTGATTAAACAGAAGGACTTTCAAGTGTAACTAATCATCGTGTGATACGGTGGGTCTCCGCCTTTAATATCAATCACTTTTTTGTTTAAATGTCAGTGCTTAGATACAATCATTGTGTTTTGCTGTACTTACTACAAGACTGCATGCTGCAAATTGCCCACTGATGACTATGAGATGATTAATTATTATGTAATATGTCACGAGATACATACCATTAGCACACTCTGTGTCCAAGACCTTCCTCACAAGAAACAGGGCTAAACGGTGAAATCAAATGTAGGCCACAAGGCAGACACAGAATTACTTTCAGAATCTATTCATTACAGTTTGGTTGTGAATACAGACACTCAACATTGACAAAGAAAAACATTGATTATCACATTTAACGTTACAAATAGATATCACTGAAACACAAGCACAGAGAGTTTGTATTTAATTTGAATGCCTTGCAATTAATTTTCATGTTCTTTATAATTTAGTGGTTGTACTTTTAATGTCATACAATTTTAAATATGTCCATGTATGGGTATTTATTGATGTATATTTTTAAATACAGTGAGAGGAAAATAATTATCTCGGTAGTTGCATGCACATGAACTGTTAGTTTTACTAGTGTGAAACCGTACACCTGCAGCCATTATAAGATTTTTATAATCATGTACCTGTACATTATGGTTAAGTCTGCTGTCTTCTAATTTGAAACTTTCAGACATGATTTAAAACAAAACAATCAGAAACAACAATAAACACATGTCTATCCTGGACAACAAGTCAGTACAGATGGAGAGCTTACCAAAGGAAATATGTGATCAAGTTAATTTTGAAGTACAGTACAGAATTGAAATGAAATCTGCCCATTTGAATTAAGAGAACAGTATTTGATCAATACATTCTACCAATGCTGACTTATGACATCAAAATCATTAAACACAGCAACTCCAAATCACACAAATAAGTATGGCAAAATGCATGCTTGGAATAACATTTATTTTTATTCATAAAATAAAATAACAGATCTGAGGAGAAATGTGTGACATTTTTCAAAGAGTGAATTTGTTCAAGTAATAATAGTTTGGATACATTGCAAGCAAATCAGGGATCTTGTTTAAGAATGTATTAGATATACATACAATCTTCAGGGATTTCTTAACTAGAGACATCCAAATAATTGTAAATATTTGATTTCTTAGCAGACACCCTTATCTAGGGTGACTTACAATTATTACAGTATATGACATTATTTTTACATTTTACCCATTTATACATCTGGGCATTTACTGGAGCAATCGAGGTATCTAGCTATCAGCAGTGTCCCCTACCTGGGATTGAACCCACGGACCCAGAGCCCTGACCACTACTCCACACTAAGAAGTTATTACAGAAATATCCTTATTTCCTTTCAGTGGAAATAAATGCGTTCTGCCAGGGTCTCAAACAATGCAAAAAATATTTTCACTGACGACTCATAACAGGATTCTCCAGCAACCTTATGTCTTAATTGTAACAAAACTCATTGATTTTAGTGTGTTATGGTAAAGTAACCAAACTGTTACCAGTGGTTTAAAAAGCGTACATATTCAGCCTGCAGAGGTACTGGTCTTATGGTAAAGTAACTTTGTTGCTCAATTGTGGCTTTACAGTCCTGGAGCCTGACCCTATACACTACACATGCAAAAACACAGCCACAGGAGAAACAACGCTTTGTCTTTTGCACCTAAGCATGTTTTGTGGCTGTGTAGATGTACACAGATGATGAATCATCATGGAAAATACAGCACATGCTCAGCTGTACTGCACAGATGACAGGAGTTGGGAAATCCAGCTGAAAAAACTATTAATTTTCCATTCACTCTGACTCTCAAAAGTCTTGTTTTTGTGTTTTCTTGCCACATATTTTTAAGCATTTTTTCCATTGGAGAAAAAAAAGAATGGGATGAACTCTCATACTTTATAGAAATAATCTGAAGTAACTAATGGAACTAATGGCCATTAACCTAAAATATTTTGTAACATTTGTATTGGTACCCCTTAGTAATGGGATAAACTGAAGCCTGTATTTTGACCTCTGTACTTTATCTTTATCTTCTGGGTATAATCACTCCTTTTTCTTCTAATCTAAAAAAAAAACCCTTCTGAGCTAAACATTCAACCCTATAACACTTGGACTTTGGCTTTATCCATTTTCAAGAGAACATGTGGACAAATTAGCAATGAGAAAAAGTGAGGGTATAAATAAGCCAGGACTTTCCCTACATCTTAAGCACTGTAGGTAATATGAGAGGATCTGCACTAGCTTTCAAATGAGGCTATCTATAAAAAAGTAACATTTCAAAGATTCATACAATCTCAACTGTCATAGTAAAGGGAATTCCCCCGCTGAATGATTTGTTGCACCAGTTTTTTTTCTTGTGTTTCGGTTTTGTTTTACACAAAACACAGGTTCAGGTTGCAAGTCCCATTACCTTCAATACATGCAGTGAGACGATTAATGAATCCTGCACTGAACGGGCCACATTAAAAAGTGCAACGCACATCCTGAAGCAGTTGCAGACACACACTGACAAATCCCTAATACTTATCATGCCAATACTGACAACAACAGTTTGTTGTGGAAAATGAATCGTGTACTAAGACAATACTCATATCAATTGCTCAATGTACAGATGGTGACTCATTCCACCACAGGATTTGCAAATAAAAGACTTGTATCAGTATCTAAACACACACACACACACAGGGTGTATTCAGAAGCCTGGAGGTTGCTGGTCTGAATCCAGTCTGTGCTGATTGTAGTTCAGAGCTCTTAGTGGCAATGCATAGTTGTTTCTGCAGGTGCTTTATCATATACCCTAGATTTGACATTTGTTTTATAAATATTCCCTTATTTTTGCCGTTATCTCAGATAGCTTTAGCATCATAGTTGTTCCTTTTATTGTACAGTATTGGATAATTAAATGCTGTAAACATAGTTCTGCTAAATCATGCAGAGGCTCCTACAGACCATTAAAACATACCCTGGATGTGGTCTGTACATTCATCACACTTTATGTACTTGGCTCTCACACTCAACTCACTCCCTCGTTTGGCATCCCTGCCTCCTTAACATGTGTGGAAACATTCTGTCCCCTTCAAGCCTGTGTTGTTGGATTTTTTACCAGCATTCTCCATAATTTATTTTGCTTGATTTATGTTATCTTAATATACTTGAACATGCAGAGAATTAAAAGAAGGTGCTTTAATGAGAAGCACAGCACTGATGCTGCTTACGTTATAACATTTTGCGTCACTGCTTGACATGTGCAGTGTCTCCGTAAAGCTGTTATTTTCCCCCACCTTACTTTTGAATGTATTTATGTGGTTTTTTTTTACATTTTCTTTCACATCTAGTCCCTGAGGGTGAGAATCCAGCAGACAATTCATTCAGTTAAGTGAATAATTTGTGCCGTTAACTAATTAGGAGTTCAAGTGGATTCAAAAGCAGAGGTGCTCGGGCCCTCAAGAAACAGACACTACATTAAATACTTGGTCAGTCTGAAGGATTAAACTTCCAGTTCAAAGTCTATAAAATATCGAAGGGCTTTTCCTCTTCACAACGTGTTGTTTTAAAACTCCCTTTAGCATTTGATAGTTTGTCAAAAGTGTTTCTTCATTTGATATCAGAATGCAGGTGTCTGGCACATTTATTAATATATATATAAGGCAAAATATACAAACAAGGGATAGTATGTGTTAGCTCAGCAGGAACAAATGAAGCAAAGCTGACACAAACACTTAAACTGAAACTTTCAGTTCCCCTTTTCTAAGTTCAACAAATTCAAGCAATTTGAAAAACAAAAACACTTAAATTAAGGCCTTCAATCTGTTGGTCACTAGAACAGTTGGCTAGCTGAGAACACACTTTCTCAATTCAAACAGTGTTTTGTGGAGACATTTGCCAAAACAGTAATCCCAGCGGATTCTCATTGTTTCGTAAAGGCAGATTTATGTCTTGATTCATTTCAGGGAGTTGGGGTTTGGGTCTTACTCTGATAATCAAGGAGTAGGCCTGTATCTCTATTCAGCAATATCAACAAGGTTCTCGTCTCTGCAGTGCAATATTCTAACACACTGTTGTAATTGATGGATAAATTAATTCATCACACTTAATCTAAATTGGTCGGAGTCATCAAATGGATGTTCGGAAATGAAAAATGATGCACCATACAATATAATTGGAAGGCAAGTCCCACTTCCTCTAATAGTACCAGCTGCTGCAGGTACAGGCACTGCCAGCACCCCACAAATCATAATCTGGTGTCTCTGTAGGACTCGTGCTGCTCTCTCAGTCAGGCTTACAGCAGAGAAGCTACCCAGGAACCCCAGAGCAAATCATATTTCAATTTAAACCTGTAAAATAGCAGTAAATTAACATGTACCGTGGAGAGAGAAAAATAAAGTATAGTTGTAATTGGATCAGCTTTCATATTCAGCTGCACAATTCTGACACAATCAACTCAGAGGCACCAAGCACTGCTATCAACCCCGTGTTCAAGTCTCTCGATATATATGTATATATTCATAATTTCTTTCAACATTATTTTTTTTCTGCAACAGTGGTTTCATGGACTGTTTCCTGAGAGGTTATAAACCACATATCTTCCTCTGAAGTACAGCCTGAGCACATTTAATTTGTTGCTTAATCTTCTCTGTTTCACTCCCTTGTGGCTCATTACAATAAGGAGCTGCCACCAAAACCTGTGAGCAGTCCTGTCGAACATCTGTCGCTACTTTTAATGTTATAGGTGCAGAACCTTAATTGACGCAATTTGATATACATAGGGAGAGAGAGAGAGAGAGAGAGAGAGATGTATAGATTGAAGTTAAACCCATTCTGTGGTTATTTTTCTTTGGTAATGTAATTTTTTGGGTATCATATGACAATCTGATTCCTGATAAGTAAGTGTTTAAAGCAAAATGATTTATAGTATTTGTTTACAGGTCGTATTTGAACCCCATAATTTCCTCTACTATATAATTAAAAGCTAAGTTCCTGTTGAATTTGAATAATAAGCCTTCCTCTGGTTTTGCCGTCATAATTATTTTCTGCCTATATGACATTTGTAGGTCTGCTTAGGTTACAGAAATTCGTGCTGCGAAAGGTTATTTCTAATAACACATGGGAACCTTTGTGTTTGATATTGATGCCACTACTGTAATAATACCAAATGAAGTCCCTCAGTGTAATGTGTCAATGCCCTCCTATACTGCAAGAGGAAATGTCACTATCTCACACATCTATTTCAAGAATCTTACTCATGTTGTGGGGCTTAAAGCCGGGTCTCTATTACCAGCAAGTGCACACAGCTATAATGCTTTCTCCTGTTACATACTATTTCTGCTGTGTTGTTCCCACTGGCTACCCCAAGCATTTGGTAGTAGTTCAATTGAAACCTTTCAAACATATTTGTACAGCAAAGACAGTTCTTTATTGAAACTGGAAATGGTTCACTTCCTTTTGCAGGCTTACTTCCTGTACATGCATTTTGTGCTTTCCAGCTTACGTTTGAGTGTTAGATAATGAGTGAATAATGCTTTTAATTTTGAGACGAATGCATGAATTCCTATTTTTCCCTATAGCATGCTTGACCTACATGCCTTAAAAAGTACATGAAGTACATGTTTCCCAAAGATGTTGGGAGCTATAGATTGTACACATATGCTTTTAAAAGCTCACACTTATTGACCAGGTGATTTGTTATTCAAACTGAATAATCTGATATCTTGTAGCCTAGTATCCGTGGTCTTTCCACAACTCTTTTTTAAGAACAGAAATGGAAATGCCTGGCCTCTAGGTAAATATACCTGCTTTAAATAGTTAATGGTTGATGAATGATGGGACCAGTGGCGTGTCCAGAAAATGTTCAATGGGGTGGCCGAGTGGGGGCATAGGGCAAATTGAGGGGGGCCATCCTATTGAGGGGAAGGGGTCGGGGGGGATGTGTTGATGGTGTTTCTTTCACGCTTGGGGTGGGGGTGGGGGGGTGTTGGGTGCTGACGGTGTTTCGTTCACACTAGTGGTGGGGGTTGACAGCGTTCGTAGAGGGGGCCGCTGGGGAGGGCAACCTCGTTTCGGGGGGGGGGTATCTGTGGCCACCCCAGCCCCCCCCCCCAGATACGCCCCAGGATGGGACAGTCAAACACCTATATTCAAAACAACTCAAAATGTTTCACACTGACATTTCAGCCTTTAATTATATTTATATATATATATATATATATATATTATATCTCTGCGTGAGAAGCATAGCATGAGCCGTGCAATATTTTAAGAAATAAAGCTTAGCCTGAAGTGCATATATAGGTCTAACTCAAGATTCAAGGAGAATGCATTTTTATTTATTTGTTTGCCTGTGATGCATAATTATATGCAAAAATATATATATATTGAAAAAGGGTGATTAAGCTGACTTATCCCTTTTTGTTTGGAAAGATCGAATTCAGTTTTTAGTTAGTAAAAATATTCAAAGGCATTTAAAATAATTTACATGTGAGCACACAAATATATACCCAGTGACCAAGAGGCCTGTTATTTCACATTCCACATAATATCAACACACCTCTCTGTGAAGAACAAAAAGTCACCAGATGGACGGTCCAGGACATCCATTCTGCAAATTTGGAGCAGTTTTAGCATTTGCCAGGATTGCCATATTGAAAAGTAGGTCAATATCCTCAAGGGTTATTTTACAAGATCTCAAGATACAATTGAATACAGAAAGCTGACTTAAAGATATATTGGGACTTGAAATTACAAATGTATTTATTACAAATTATTTGGGGGGCTTTTATCTAAAAGGAAAACCCATATTTCTATCCCCAGTTTATGAATAAAAATATTTTCAGCACCATCCACATCAGCATGTTGGTATTTTATTTGATGAGAGCAATTTTTGATCTTCGTCTCCTACTATGTTGTTAAAGTAATTATCACATTAAAATGTATGCAACATTAAAGCAGTATTAAATCTGGATGAAGAATAGGCACTGATTTTAATGCTTCCATCCGCTGACATTGAAATATACTTGAAAGTTCTGTCAGAAAAACAAGGATTTCAAGATTATTCAACTGTGTGAACAGAAACATGACCTTTACAAGCGTCATTGGTTTCCTGTAAAGTGTAATGATTCTGTATTTGGGTTTCAGTAACCAATCCACGCTTCTATTTAGGTTCATTTAATTGTCTGTCAAAGAGGATATATCACACCCTTGAGTCCAGTTTTGAACTCATATTAGAATCCCCACTTTCAACAGGAGGTTACTGTAAAGGTCCAAAGGCCTGATGTTTTATTATTATAATTCAAAACTATCAAAACCCAAGGGCAACTCACTTGTCAATGTACATTTGATGATGATTTATTTCAGTCTTTCTGTCAGGTGAGTATTTTATGTGAAGACCTTGCCTGTACCCTGTCATGTCTGATTAATGGGAGAGGCTTCATGATTTTTAATGATGTTGCATATTGCAGATTGTAGGTTCACATCAATTCAGTATTTTACAGGCCTCAATCTACCCATTACCTAATCTAACTCCCATTAGGTGCTAATATAAACATTTAATAAGTGTGCAGAGAGACAATTCCAATACATTTCTGGAACATGTGAAGGGGATAAACCCAACATAAAATTGTAAAGAGGATTTCAGAGAGGTACTATGTTGTGTTAAATTGCATTGGCAATGTATTGGGTAAATGTTACATGTGAGGATATGGAAAATTATGTCTCATCTCATGTGACCTAAGATTGAAACACAAAGTCTGGAAATCATGAGTCGTCAGCACATCCCTGAGAATGTATCCCAGAACACCCAGCACTGCAATCGTGTCCACAGAGTAAACAAATAAAAAGAGTTATTACCAATTTCTATATATCTATTATATATCTATATATCTATTACAATTGTTTCCCTTTGCTGGTAAACTAAGTCCTATAGAGTGAGCTATGTGTTCAGAGTCTTTAAAAAAAACCTGGGCGTGTCGTTTCAAATGCCTCTAAATAAGAAAAATAAAAAATGGTATACATTCTCGCTTAGACAGAAAGTGGAGAACTTCCCTTTTCAGTATCGAAAACAAGTACCCCACCCAGATAGATCTATATTTAGATATGACTCTGTATACCAATTGCATACGAACTTAAATTTACATTTTAAGTTAATCAGTGGACATTCAAAGTTTAATATACCCTTAAAGCAGAATATATGGTAAGAAACATTCAATAAAGACTCTCAAGACACAGTATGCAAGAGGAATTAAACTAATCCTGTACGGCTTGCCCTATAACTCCGCACATAGTACTAGTCAAGGGGGGATACCCCTCTGACAAGCTACAATATACACTCACCTAAAGGATTATTAGGAACACCATACTAATACTGTGTTTGACCCCCTTTCGCCTTCAGAACTGCCTTAATTCTACGTGGCATTGATTCAACAAGGTGCTGAAAGCATTCTTTAGAAATGTTGGCCCATATTGATAGGATAGCATCTTGCAGTTGATGGAGATTTGTGGGATGCACATCCAGGGCACGAAGCTCCCGTTCCACCACATCCCAATGATGCTCTATTGGGTTGAGATCTGGTGACTGTGGGGGCCAGTTTAGTACAGTGAACTCATTGTCATGTTCAAGAAACCAATTTGAAATGATTGGACCTTTGTGACATGGTGCATTATCCTGCTGGAAGTAGCCATCAGAGAATGGGTACATGGTGGTCATAAAGGGATGGACATGGTCAGAAACAATGCTCAGGTAGGCCGTGGCATTTAAACGATGCCCAATTGGCACTAAGGGGCCTAAAGTGTGCCAAGAAAACATCCCCCACACCATTACACCACCACCACCAGCCTGCACAGTGGTAACAAGGCATGATGGATCCATGTTCTCATTCTGTTTACACCAAATTCTGACTCTACCATCTGAATGTCTCAACAGAAATCGAGACTCATCAGACCAGGCAACATTTTTCCAGTCTTCAACTGTCCAATTTTGGTGAGCTTGTGCAAATTGTAGCCACTTTTTCCTATTTGTAGTGGAGATGAGTGGTACCCGGTGGGGTCTTCTGCTGTTGTAGCCCATCCGCCTCAAGGTTGTACGTGTTGTGGCTTCACAAATGCTTTGCTGCATACCTCGGTTGTAACGAGTGGTTATTTCAGTCAAAGTTGCTCTTCTATCAGCTTGAATCAGTCGGCCCATTCTCCTCTGACCTCTAGCATCAACAAGGCATTTTCGCCCACAGGACTGCCGCATACTGGATGTTTTTCCCTTTTCACACCATTCTTTGTAAACCCTAGAAATGGTTGTGCGTGAAAATCCCAGTAACTGAGCAGATTGTGAAATACTCAGACCGGCCCGTCTGGCACCAACAACCATGCCACGCTCAAAATTGCTTAAATCACCTTTCTTTCCCATTCAGACATTCAGTTTGGAGTTCAGGAGATTGTCTTGACCAGGACCACACCCCTAAATGCATTGAAGCAACTGCCATGTGATTGGTTGGTTAGATAATTGCATTAATGAGAAATTGAACAGGTGTTCCTAATAATCCTTTAGGTGAGTGTATACTGTAGCTACACAAAACATTTTACTAACTGCAGTATAAACCTTGTGCAAACACATTTATGAGGAAATAAATACAAGAAACAGAGCCTGGGATATTTTTGATTTCCTCATTAATAGCCTCTTTTTCTCAGATGAAGATACTTTCTCAAGTCCTTCAATGTCACTTTTAGTCCCATGATCCTTCTGTCTCCTTCCTTCTGCTCACAGATCCAGGATCAGTAGTGACTCAGCAACCTTATTATGACCCAGAGCACTTTCCCTGCCCGATGCTTAAACATCCAATAATGAAGCATCAGGATTCAATTCATGAGGCACCACTGCCTGAAAATGATTTCCACTTGGAGGTCTGCTGACTCGCCAAGTACAAGGATCAGTTCTCCAGCCAGACAGATAGCCTTGTGTTCAGAGACATAGACAAGCGAAACAAAACACCCAACTGTGGCATTTGTCTGATTCTTAGACATTGTTAAGCTGCAAAACATGTCTTTCACCTGGCATCATTATAAAATGGCACATTATTTTATGAAAGGTTAGCTTGTATCTCGGTTATGCCAGTAAATCTAATAGGAGCGCTGGGCCGATTTGTTCCTTCCCCAGCTGTATGTAATGCTCGGCTCCGAGTGGCTGTCCTCATTAAAGTTTAAGAAAAATAATATAAGAAAAATAATATATTCCAAAGGTCACTTGTTTGAGTTCCTACCCTTCCAAGATCCAGTTCAAGCTCTGGCATTACCGCACAGAACAGAGCTTTCAAAGATTATTTCACAGTTTCAGAGTCATAACAAGACTAGGTGCCAGGTGTGGCCAGATAGAATTCAGATCAGATCTCCATTAAGTTCATATATCTTTGCAAAAGCATGGTATCAGGAACTGTCACTTATTTTCTCTTCCCCAGCCTAACTCATATGTAGGTTGAACCTGTCACACATTCCTCACTGAAGGAAAAAAGGCATTCCTCCATTCACAAGCTTGTCAGATCCTCCAGGTTTTGTGGTTCGTGCTGGTGGACTGCTTTTCTCAGATCAGTTCAACACAAATCCACTAATGAGGTCTGGAGATTGTGATGGCTAATCAAATACATTGATTTTGTGTCTCTTTAACTATTTGGCCATAGATGCTTCTGATTGTTATGAAGTCCAATAGCATCAAGCTTGAATTTCTTTATAGAGAAAAAAATACTGTACTGTTTGCCTTTTTGTTTGAACAAATAAAGTAAAACTATGTCACAGCAGGATTAAGGATTAACTAGTCTGCATTTCACACTTTAAACAGATTTGTGATTATTAAAATTGTACCTATATTTCTTTATTCAAGCTCCTAGACATGCTAGGTACGTATGATAGTAGACATGAAATGTGTATATATAACATATTCATGAGGTGCTCAAAAAAACATTCAGATCCCAGTTAGTTTGGAGATTAAAGATCAACTATAATGCTGACTAATTTTTTCCTATGGTCTCGGGTTTCATTATCATTAACCTTTGGACTATAATTATAAAGTAAGCTGGTTTTCTATTCTTTGAACTTCTTAGCTTGCTAAAAACATTGCCCAGTTCACTAAAAAGCTGTTTAACTATTAAACATTCAGCATTTACAATAATCCTCATTATAGTTAAAGGTTTTAATCATTGTAGAACATTTTTACCATTATAATACAAGTTTAGGATATGAAAATACGTGCAAATCCAGTTAACATTTACTGCCAATACTAATTAATTCCAAAGATAATTTAAGATAGGAAAAGGACTTGTTTAATGCACTTTTTTCTAGGTATTCAAATATGGTTGTGTAGCTGATGAAACCTAAATCTCATTTAAGTATTTTAACCACAGCTTGATTCTATGAAGAAATGTAGTTTAATGTAACCAAACTATGATATACGCATTCAAAGACATATTCATTGTATAAAAAAATAATATCACTTTTGGTTGATGTTATTTTAATTTGTTCTGTAAGCTAAAAACATTGCAAAATTGTACTTGATTATGTGGCTTGTTTTGACTTTTTTATAGCAAGTTGCAAAATATAAAATGCATAACTAATGCAGGGTGTTTAATCCTATATTTTTCTTTTTTAAATGAATGCAAAAACAAACAATGCATATATTATTGGCAGAAGCAGTAAATATAAGATGACTCAGTACAGATTTAATCTCAAATTCTGTTCCTCTGTCCTTGCCCTCCAATCAGATAATTATGACTCATTTAATTTGAAGAGTAGAGAGATTGATTACTTTCCTTGATATCTGCTTTAGACCTGAGACACTGACCAGATCTTTCTGTTTATATCAGTGAGGCAGTTGTCCTTATATGGTAGAGAATTTCTTTGGGTGAAAGCTAAAGCACTGTCCACATGTTATATACAAATTGTCGGTGACTTTCCATAAACTGTCTTGTTACTCCCAGTTGCTAAGAACTTCATAACCTATACAGAAGAGCAGAAAGGAAAACTGGCAGTTAAGGTGACAATTCAACAATCCTTCTCCAACCACAGAGGAAACCTATAATTAAAAACTGAAGCAATGCAAATGTCACAGGCCTTGTTGCGTCATTCACTCATTGTCATTCCCCTAGATTTCCTAGAGCATTCAAAGCACCCATGTCAGCGGTCCAGCCTTTTTGTGTAGCTGGTTTGTCATTTCCTTGGATCTTCCAACAACCACCTATTGTCTTTGACCTGAAAATCACCAGCTGACCGTTTCTGGGAATTGTTTGTAATGTTTTTGGGGGGCTTCTTCCATTTCGCTGTTGCTTTATTCTTCTCTCAGCAGACTCTGTTTGCAACTAGCTTTGTTCAGTGATAAGTGGGCTCTAAGTGGATGTAGAGTTTCCAAAAGAGTCAAGGAGCTGCGTGGCTACTGACCCAGTTCAATGGAAAGTTCACGATGACAAAAGAACAGTAGCAGTTCCGGTTTCACAACTTGATAACATGCACTACAATCGCTTCCATGTAATAAATCTAGTTTTGATCCAAGGCGTGGAGCATTTTTATAAATGTACAAGTGTGACTGTCAGACATTACCAAGATGGTGACAGATACAAGATTTGTCCGCATTTTGTTTCCAGTGCACCGAATTTAAATCTAGAAGATGCCTTTATCCTCCAGGAAATGGAAAGTCTTTTGCTTCAACAACTAGATAGTGTTTACCTTATAGAGCAGCATTTTACATATCATATTTTAAACTGAGGGGACACTCTAAATTTAACATGTATTAATACATGTCTGGTCATCTTTTTCTCATGTGTTTATAATAACATCACCATGTTAAGCAATTATATTTGAATACTGTAAGTAATTTATAAACTTTGTCAAAAAATAAAAGGTGTTCCAAACATTTCACTACATATATATGGTAATTCCTTATAAAATATATCATATCATTATAAATACATATAGATAAAGTCATAAATCTTTATCACCATCGTGCGAAGTTATTTCTTAAGTGTATTGTTAGGTAATTCCACCTAACCACTCTTACCTAGTTTTGAATCAGGTTAAGCTGCTATGCTTGAAAATATTTTTTCACGATTCAAAACTTCACATGCACAGATTTTTCCATAAATTAACAGTATTTTTTTACCCTGGGCCCATTTCATAAAAGCAAATTGAGATGAATCACAGTCACAAGCCTCTTGTAATTCTTAAATCGAGCGCCAAAAAACTTTCACAAGCCCACAAAATCAGAGGTCTTGATCTGAAACCTGCGATTGCTAGAGAGCACCCAAAATTATCATTTTAATCATAGATCCTACGTTAGGAGATACCATGTTGCTCATTCTAATATATTTTTAGAACAAACATGTTATAAGCAGCACATAATGGGCTTAATTATGCTGTCTTATAGTGCACACAAATTGTAGTCTTTAGTCAAACTCATACGCAGTATATGAATAATAACATTCTTAAAATAATATTTTTTAATAAAAATAATGTGCTTCATTAATTATTGTACTATATACAATGTTCTGTATTGAAATTATTGTTAATTGAGATGGATAAGTGTTTACTTAGCTCTGAGTCATGGTTATTTAGAGCCGGTGCACTATTGTTATCTCCCCATTTGGCTCAGGACCAGTCCACTGTGCCACTTCCATTCCTCACAGTTTTTTACTCATTAATCTTGCTCTGAGATGTGAGCTTTGCCTTAGATACCCACCATTGGAGGTGCTTTAAAGCTAATTTCCAACTCACTGATTTCACTCATCGCAGATCACAAAAGAGTGATTGCAAGCAACAGCACTTATAAAGGCTTTGTGAAACCCACACAGCCACGGCCCCTGTGACATCGCAACCTCATCGCCAGCTTATTGCCAGACTTTTAAACAAGCCCCTGAAGTGTCACAGACATTGACTCATGTGGATTTAACACACAGCGTGTTTTTTGCTGACCTTTCAGATCGCGCATCCAGCATGTGTTTCCACAAACCTTTTTTCTGATCTTTTTCCTTTGAAGTTCACCCATTACAGATATTATCAGAGATTAAATGACATCCACAGAACTTCCACTGAGCTGTAGATGTGTCAGTTCATGTATACAGTCTCCCCATCAGTGCCCCATGCTATTATATAATGTGTTTATGTATGGCAAGTGCAACATCACATAATCACGAGAAGTGCCACTGAAATCTTTTTTTTCTATTCCCCTAGAGAGACACTTGATAATGACATTGCTTTTAAGCTAAAGTCGATATGCCTTCTGAAATGTAGACATTTAATTAAATAAATAGAGCTACGCAAGACAAGTGTGTCTTGACAATGCCACACCGCAGAGGCAAAGATGACTGAACTCGTCTTCTGAGGTTTAACCTTGAACTGTGGTATTTAAGAACCAGCCCTTACTGAAACAGAATAGACCCAAGTTGAAGACCTTTGAAAATACAATTATATAATGTTTCTCAATTATTTATTGATCAATTAATCCATGACAAACATGCATCAAGATTGTCAATACCCGAGTGTTGTACAGTAGGAATTCAACTGTATAAAGGGTTTAATTTAAATATGTTTTTCCAACAGTAAATGTATTTTGTTTTATGTTGTTTTGCTTCATATTTTTGCTGGGTTTTGTTTTATGTTCTCTGGCTTGTTTGTTTCTTGGAGTGGGTGGCTAATTAGAGAACTTGTAGTGAGAAAAAAGAGGTAAAGCTATTAACTTCTGTTTCCCTCCACATTATCAGGTTACAGTAGTCATCAATTATTTCTCCCTTCATTTAATATTTATGACGGCTTTATACAGGTAGCTCTAGGAACCATTTCCTTGGATCTTAGATGAATATCCCAGAGTTGTGTCATTCCTACCTAGAAAAGAAAAGACAGAGAATTTATTTATTCAGTACACTGACAAAAGGAATATCTAACTGTATTCCAAAAAAGACAAATATGTCAATAAAGATATATCAGGTATTTAATTTTGACTCCTAATGCAGTCCACAACAGTGCAGTTCTCTCTTAGTCATTCACTCCGTAAGATAGCACAAACAGAAACTAAACAACTACATTTTGTATTGTGTTTCCATTTAATAGGGCGTAGGTCTTTGTGCCAATGAAAGTAGCCTGGAATATATATTTGATTCTAATTTTGTTGTTGTTGTGTCAAGTAAAACAACAAAACACTGGGAGGAATCACTTTTTGTGTTTCAAACAATTGCCCTCCATCTGCTGTTAATGTCATTCAGCAGTTGGTGTTTTTGACTTAAATAACTAACAATCCCTATTTGAAATCTTTCCTGTTCCATCCACCCTTTTAAGTAGGTTATTTTTGGTAATAATTTTTAACTTTTAGAAGGCTCTGGACAAGGTATCACCTGTCTTCTGTCGCCTGTTATCTCACAATATAAACTGATTTGGTCAACAGTTTTGCACACAGGAAATTATGTGAGTGTTTACCAATGGAGATATGCTTTCATTCAATTTTGATTTGGTAAATGTGGGCAGATGTTACGTTGCTCATAGTTTGTTACTGAGGTGTAAACCCTCTGAACATGGTAGCAACTCAGACAGGATGTTTTTTGTTTAAGGTGGGGCCCTTCAAAGTCACATGCCTCTAAGATGGGAATGTATTACACAGAAACTGCCCAGACATCAGAAAGCTAAAAACATTGATTTCAATACATATTTAACTCACTGGAACCCACTCTATAGGCATCAGAGACATTGAAGGACAACTGCAATATACACAATGAACTGATGGTAAAAAAGCTATTGTAAATGTGCCTTCCAAGAAAGATAACAGAATCGAATAAAGTACGGAAACTGTATTACAAGCTCTTACATAAAAACAAGCCTTAAACATCGATTTTAATGAATGCACAAAAGAGTATTTCAAAAAAATCATATTTACATTTTGTGCATCTCTATCTCTACAGATTCACTTAGCACATGTCCATGACACTTCATATGTTGAAATCTGATAATTTTTGCTTTGTTAATTTGAAATAATGGAGTAATCATATAGTAAGAATATTTTTCTCCTTTGATGAGTGTTGATACTGGGGAATTAAATGTAATAAGGCATATTCAATCAGACAGGCTATAATAGGGTATTATAACCCACAGTAAAATTGTAAGCCTGTAAGTAGAGTGCCAGGCATGTGAGTATTTAGGTCAGTAGAAAAGTGGTGGTTTGTGTCAAGCCTACACCACTCCTACCATGCACTGTGTGTGCAGCTTATATAATGTGATTTGAGGTGAATCAACACTCCCCAGTACTTGCCAAACTCTTATAAAAGAAACTAGCATACAACTTGATAATTGCTCTTATGTGTAATACAGTTATCAAGTCTTAAATACATAAGAAGACTTCTGTGACATTTTGCCCAGCTGTGACATTCATCTCTAAACACCACTGCTGTTTATATTTGTATGTCTGAATATACCTGCTAATGTGTTTTCTCCAGCTTACACACTAAAGGGCTCCCTGCATGTATTATTCATTGCCCAATAATTACAGTGTTATTAAAAATTGTGTCAAGATCCAGACCGTTACCATACTGTATGTAATAGGGTCAGATATACCCTCTTACTATATCACATTGTATTCAAGTTTAATTATGTTTTTGATTTTGTACACACTGTCTGATAACTGGTTGGATTATTGGTTGCTGCATATGAAATCGGAAGGCCTTTTTTTTTTTTCATTGATTAACCACAAAGTATTCTCCCCCCTGCTTAACCTAAATTTGCCATGCCAACAAACAGTCAGATAAAACATGTTTTGGCTGTTAGTGTATTCAAAGCTCTTCCCTTAGGCCTGAGCATCATGTCCAATAAAGGAAGTGAACAGAAGGAAGTTTCAAAACATCCTCTGCTTTCTATAACAATGCCAAAAGCAACCTTGCCAAAATGAGATTGGTTCGAAAAGGCAACGCTGCCCTTGACATGACGTCTGAAAAGAAACTTTCCACAACACAGATCACATTGGACAGCAACACTCTGTGTATTAAATAAAGGGCTGTGTGCCAGCGCGACGAACAGTGCGGTGAAGAGACACTCTATCTAACAGGGTGTAAATAATACTGCTTGCCTGAATATCCGTAGGTCACTAAAAAGGCTACACACTTACCCAAGCTAAGCAGGTTTTGGCCTGAAGGTCTGGAATTTCTTGCTAGTGGAAATAAATACAGTTTCCAGTTAAGTTGTCTGATGGCAATGATGCCAGGTTATTGTTGTCTAAAGGTACCAAAATATTATAAGAATGGGTCATGTGATATATATGCATGTATGTATGTATGTATCCTGAAAAGTATCAAATGTAGACAGACTTTCCTACATCTCGGGCTTTTGGCTTTATACAACGTTCAATTGCACTGTAACTACAGTTTGAAGCTCAACATAATAGCATTTGAACTTAAGCCATAGTGGAGTAAGACAACCCAGTCTGACCTCTGAGCAATTGCTCTATGAATGTGACTTTTGTGAATTTACTATACTTAATCTGCAGTTTATCTTCATCAATTCGATTTCGAAGACGAACTACATTTTAACATTGTCAAAGCAGCCCAGGGAGAGGTTTGATGGCCAGAAAGTTTTTCTGCGTCTAATGTAATTTTAATGAACAATGTATTTAACAACTGAATTAACCTGAGCAGCCATCAAATGACCATAACACACTCACTGCTCTCTGCTTTGACTTCACAAATGAAGTGGCAGAAAGAATGACTTGTTTAAAAACTGCTGAGCTTGATGTTGAAGGATTTCAAGTGAATGCAATCCTCTTTACAGTGTATCAGCCCAGGACTGCACATCAATGTCCTTTGGTTTCATTCCCTGTGGATGTGAAACTGCTTTTCTTTTGTTTTTCTGTGCAGAAATGGTGACACTTCCCCTGGAGCAGATCAGCCATGATGGCCATTCTAGGTTTCCATGGTAACGATATCCAAGGTAAATTGGAGGTGGCCGACCCTGGTCCTGGAGAGACGCCGGGCCTACAGGTTTTTGTTCTCTCCAGATCGTTAACCGCTTAATTGAGCCAATTCTGGGTCTTATTCAGGCACAGTGTCCCTGTGTTCAAGGTATCCAGTGATTGGTGATTTAGAGAGACCTGGAAAACCTGGCGGATTGTCCAGGAACAGGGTTGGCCTCCCCTGTATATTTGTATCTGAATAGCCCCTCTAATGTGTTTTCTCTAGCGTACACTCTAAAGGGCTCCCTACATGTATTATTCATTGGCCAATAATTACAGTGTTGTGCATTAAAAACTGTGTCAACATCCAGAACATTACCATAGTGTATGTAATTGGGTCAGATATACCCCTTTGCGTTAGCGCATTTAATTCAAGTTTAATTATGTGTTTGAATTTGTACACATTGTCTGATAACTGATTGGATTATTGGTTGCTTTTATGCATCGGCATATAAAATGGGAAGGCCTGCTTTTGAATTTCATGGTTATTATTAATTTATTATGTTTATTTGTGCAGGAGGGAGAACTCCATATGGGATGTTAGGAGATATGCAACTAAGTCAAGTAAATCAGTTAAGAGTATTTATTCTAATGCTCAACTGAGAATGGAGTTTTGAACTGACTAACTTTTTTTGGTATTTTGTCTAGACTCTGTTCTTTCAGTTATCTGCTATCTGAATAAAAGACCCAGAGGTTTTTTATGAATTTATTCTGTGTTACAGTGTTGAATTGTTAGATTACAGTACGTACTATGTTCTCTCTTATTCCTTTTCACCCCTAGTGTTGAAGGTGTTACACATATATCAGACTGCTGCTGGTAGGAAGTGTGGCAGATTTGACAAAGAAGCTTTCAAAACTGAAACTGAGGAAATATGTCTTTATACAAAAATGTCAGGAGTACGATAGACTGGTCCCAAAATTGCAATTATGCAACCATTAGTTCATGGTAAAAAAGGAATGTCAGTGTCTCTTAGATGCTTGTATCTCCTCATCCCAGGAGTATGATTTTCAACAGACCAAGAACAAATAATTGGATTTGTAGTGAAACATCCAGGTATCCCCACAGTTCTAATTATCATTCTGTGGTCAGCCCTTAAAACAAGTGAAGAGAAGATCGATACGGGGGAAACGAGATCTTTGTGATTTTTTTTTTTTCAATTATTTAACACCCATTTTAAAATAATAAATAAATAAATAAAATATATATCCCTTTGTTTCTATTGCAAATAAAAGAAAAGTAAGAGAACCATTTAGCAGAGAAGTCGAATCCCAGCATTATATGTATTAACACTTCCAAATTATGTATTAAGGTCTTGAAAGTGTTTTATCCATTAGGTATTTGTTGCTATTCATGAATATTCATATATATTAATATGAATGTCATAGACGGAGGTGTGTGAATATGTAGAAAATGGAACATCACTTATTATTAAAAATGTAAGTGATTCATATCTCTCTCGCTCCAAAAAGAAGATTAACCCTTCAAATTAGATGTTCACTGTGAATTGATGACCAATATTACTATCTTTATATCTATTATTACAATACAAATTCTAACAGCTGTGAAATGATTTGTGTTATTTTTGTTCAACTTGGGAATTTGTATTTGACTTTCTTTATAGATAATGTGGAGCTCAGACAGAGGTGTACTATATATAACTTACCTTATTTTCCTGTTGCAGATGCATCACCTAAAACGCTATGAATAACCTTTGCAGCGCTGTGATTTAGAGAGCGAAGGTGTAGAATTATGTGGCAACCTATGCATCTACGAGGGAAAGTTCAAAGAAAGTCAGTGCTTCAGCGCTTTGGAGGTGGGTGTGTGGGTAATGCTGGCCTCTGGTAAAGGCCATTGTCATTACCTGTTTCATGTCGTGCTTGTGTACCCTGGGATTCGTCCGATAGCATTCAGGAAGGAAAGCGCTAGGTTATTAGCTTGCTTATGTTCTTCCCTCGGTTGCCCTCTGGTTCCAGGGGGACGTGTGAAAGGGAAAAGTCAGGGAGGAAAGGTCACCTGGTTCCCATTAGTGTGTTCAGATAAAGAAAATGTTATTGGCGAATTCAAGTAAAGAAAAATAATGGAAGAAGTAAAAGCGAATACTTACATTCTGTCCCGAAAAAAGGAATACATGCGTCATTTCAAGTTAAGCAGAATTCTGGTCTAATCAGAGGTTTAGGTCAGACAGAACAGCACAATCAAGGGGGTTCAGATATAGGGTTTCTGCAGCTGTAACATCCATTTAACACATAACATTTCATTTTTTGCCATAGTTAATATGCTGACAACTTTTTATTCCAAGTGTTATCCATGCTCAACTCTACCAAAGTGCATGTAAATAATGCAGACATGTACATTTTTCAGGCTTTAATAAGTATTCCAGGAAATTCATTATGAAATGCAGGAAACCTACATATCGAGAAGTATACAACTATATCTTCTCAAAGATCAAGGCACTTTTTTTTACACAGCTCATACATCATTTGCTTTATTATCTTCTGTTTGATATGGTTTCTTGGATACCAAAAATGTAGACAGTAGGTGACAACATTTTGAAACTCAGGGGAAATTCTTTTTGATGGTTAAGGTGATTAATCTGGCTCTGAAAATGAAACATCATAAGAGGAGAATTGAGTTTTTAGCTCTTTGTTGTTATTCAGCTGTGGCAGTGTAAAGAGAATTGTGATGAATGTGGTGGAAACTTTCTGCTAATTTACCATCTGTGCTGAGATCGCAGTCACCTCACCCCTTCCTCTGTGTTGGCTGAGTAATAAAGTTTTTTCTAGTGATGTCTAGTGATCCACCCAACGCAGGGCACACCCGTGCTGAGTGCAGTTAACACTCTTGACACGCTGCGCTGCCCTCCAGACACACATCTCCCTTTCTCTGCCTGTGTTAACTCATCACTGCTAAAACAGTAAGTACTGCTACTGACACATACACAGGGCTGGGGAGGAACTGAATACAAGTAGTGGCGTTATGTAATCAGATTACAGAATTGTGATGCTTGTATTTCGGTTACAGTTACTCCTGTCAGATGATTATTCTGATTAACGATACTTTTTAAAAGAGTAAGAGATTACTGATTACTTCTAGTTAATTTACTTGAAAGTGTACAAGTGTAAGGAAATTTGGCAAATCTGAAGGTGCCCATGTGTAGTATTTTTGCAGTATTGATTTTACTTGGCCCATTCTACAACAGGCAGCAGAATGGAAGTAACACACAGTTCTACCACGTTGTGCCAATGTAAATTATGTTTCTACAATGTTGTGGCAACATTGTGTGTTAGCAGGGATTTAACTTATTGAAGTACAAGCAATTATTCACTTTCAAAGAAAGAAAATTGATCAAATATTAAAGTGCAAGATGTGCCTTCCACGGGACAATGTGCTGTCTGCTATAAAGCACCCAACTTCAAATACAATTAAATAAAAACATCTGGAGGTAAGATTTTATTTTTTAAATGTGTGCAACCTTAATAGAATTATCCTTGACATGCGAGTAGAAAATACGCATTTTTATAAAAATTATAATAAATAGGATTTAATGAAATTATAATAATAAGCAAAACGGCAGCACAGGCATAGTATAACCAAAAACGTTGGTTACATGGAATAGTAATTCCTGTGCATCCTAGCTGGTACTGTGACCTTAACAATGAAAGACTTAATATAATACCAAAATAACAACATACAACGTGTTAATAGTCAAACAAAATAAATCACACAAACTGAATAAACTGCCGTGTCAAAATTTCAAACCTTTAAATTTTACAAACCGATAGATATCGCTTAAAAGAAGGTAAGACATCAATAATGTGTTCATTGCACAAACAAGATGCATAACATTCATTGATACTTAAAAAATACCACCTTAATCACATTGATTTCAATGTGTGTTTTCGGTGCCAGGTGATTTGACACTTGTGACTGCGTTTCTCATGGATAGAAAAATGCAATATATTTAAATCCCCATTGTTATAGCAAGTTGCTTGATCCATGTATCTTCATAGGTAGAACTAAATAAACTGTAGACTTTGTAAGCATTTAACGTAGTTACAATTTAGAGAAGATACCTGTTTAAGTTTTCAAGAAAATGCGTTTCACATATCACTGATTAGCAGAAAACAAACCATGCGTCTGCATTAAAATGACGGTGAGTGACATACACCTTTGACATTAACGCATTATTGATATGTCTGTAAAGGGTATCAAAATGCAATTTCACTTGTTTAGAAATGCATGCACTACTACAAAATGCAAAATATAAATATGATAGAAAATGAAACAGATGAAAATCTTAATTACCATTTTAACGGTTTGTACTGTGGATAAAAATAAAGTCATCAATATTAGAATGTGTAGTACATTTTGTTTCACTGCTTTTGTTTTTTTTAATAAAGGGAAAAAAAGTATTCCAAAAGTAATCTAAAAGTATTCTGATTACATTACTGATTTGGAGTAATGTATTGGATTAGATTACAGATTATTTTCAAAACAAGGTAATCAGTATTCTGTAACAGAATACTTTTTAAAACTAACCCTCCCAACCCTGCGCATACAATATGGGGTCATACTCTTTAAAATTAAACATGTACAGTTTCTATGATTAGATCTTCTTTTGCTTTCTCTTTTACTATTGTGAAGAGACACCTTTTCATATAATAACTTAAATTAGTTATTTGGCTATTGTGCAAATACAAGGGGCCAACAAAACATGTGATCAAATCAAATCAAATGAAAACATATCACTGTTGATAAAAAAAATAACAAAGCCCTCCTACAAAGGGTCCGTTACTGGAAAGAAAAATGCCCTGCGTGGTTCATAGTCAATACTTTCCCTGTAGCTGTGGTCAGAATGCAGGGAGTGCCCCCTTTTATAAATACAGTAGGTACTTGAGCTGAATTATTGTTTGTGAACGGAAACTTGGCCTGATAAAAGCCTGTGTAAGTGCTGAGTAAGTGCAGTGGTGCTCAGTTGAAGCACAAGAGCTTTCCTGCTGCAGAGCTGTTCATCTCAAGACTCTTCCCTCGCCAACTATAGTGGTAAATTCCTGGAATAACTGGAAACACAAACACCCCTGGCCCAGCTTCTCAGAATGTGACCCTACCCAATTTCTGCCGAGCTAATGGTTCTTTTTCTATTTCAGTCTTGTGAAAGGCCTTTGTGTGAAGGGAAGGAGACCTTAATCCTTCTTCCATACAGTTTCTTATAGTAGGGCTGTTGTGCCTTTTGCCATATGTCAGCACAGTATCAAACTTGATCACAGCCTTTAAGTGGGGAGTCTTAACGCAGCGTAAAGCAAATGGATTTCAGGAAAATCAAATGATTGTAATTATGTCAGCTTGATAATATGGTTGGTGTACCAAGAATCTTTGATTAA
Source organism: Amia ocellicauda (assembly GCF_036373705.1). Lineage (NCBI taxonomy): Eukaryota > Metazoa > Chordata > Actinopteri > Amiiformes > Amiidae > Amia > Amia ocellicauda. The sequence goes on along the minus strand of NC_089864.1, from coordinate 19,479,066 downwards.
GTTCTCTGCAGCTTAAAAGAAACCACAAGTTAAACACAGCATGTCTGGGCACCCAAATGGCACAACCAATAAAAGCCTCTGCTCAGAGCACAGATTGAGGCCTATAGTCCAGACATTACTGATTTGAATCTATGCTTTTCTCCAACTGACTGTGGCTGGGATGCCACACAGGATGTCCCACAGCTGGCTGAGCACGGCAAGGGCTGTCAGGGCTTTAAGTTGAATAGGGATCGCTTGGTTTGCCCTGCAACAGTAACCTCTGTTATTTACTGGAGTCTCGTGAGTCCACAGTGTTATCAGTGACTAGTCCATATGATGCTATGGCTCTGTTGTTTTCCTGCTGTGGATTTTTACTGTGAAGAAAAAGTGTGTTTGTCTTCATGTAATCTAGCACAAGATTAATAGTGTAACTGGTTAATAGATGTCAATTTCAAAGTGGGGGGATTTAAAAGGAAAATATAATCGGCATTTCTTAATTATGTTTTAAAAGAAAACTAAAAAAAATGGTATTGTTCACAGACCAAGAGTTTGATTCTGTTCTGTAATCTCCGTTGATGACTGTGCTGTTGCATGATAGATCAACATTCAAACATTGTGATTTCTCTTACCTTTGTTTACCCTTTGGTCATTTTTTCAGATGGAAACAATGCTATGCTGAATCATGGGAAGATCTGTGACCACAGAAAGTACAACTTACCAATACGGAAAACCCTCTCTTGTGAAATGTGTCTTATCTTCTGATAACTGACTGATTACTACATTTGTGCTTTAAAATTGCTCAAGATCAATCACTAGTCACAAGACTTAATGACAATTGCTTGAAATGGCACGTTAAGGTTTGCAGTCCACTCCAGGTGTTTGGAATGCAAGGCAGCTGAAATGGTATATTTCCAGAATTTCAGCTTGATTAATCCAACATGATTTGGGAAACATACAGTTAATGGAAAATACACTTAAATACGTCTGGTGGAGGTGTAGAATGATCTGTGCGTAAAAATCGGGAGGTTTTGTTATTTTGTATTATATTATAAAATGTCACGGTTACAGCAAGAAAAGCGATTAAATGTCCACTTCTGGAACTGTATTTCACAGATAACGTTCGAACTACAAATGCATTATCATACAGTTATTCATTTTCAGTTTATGGTCAATAGATATCTTGTTTAAATGCTTCCATGCACATATAATCAGCTGAACCAAAGGGTAGACATTTACAGGATATAGATACGTACTCCCACATTCTATTAAACGGTAGTTATATGGTTTTGACAATGATAATTACACAGCTATGCAACTGTATAATTACATGATTTTCAGTGTGTGCATGTTAATTATGTGTAAACCACAACCCGATTGTTGCGATGGAATAGTGTCTGTCCATTTACATATTTCCACAACCCTGCGCATTTGCATCCATAATCCATGGACTCTTCTTTCTACTGGATTTGCACTGTTTTATATTAATGTTCAAGCCTTGTGAAGAGCACAAATAAATGTCTTTAAACTCACTTTTAATTAAAGGCACTAGGGGGACATACAGATCAGTGTTAAAGGTTAATTCATTATATAGCGGTACTCCAATTTCAACAGCAACCAAAAAAGTGGTAATCAAATTCTGTTTTTCTTTGTTATATTCGGCTGTGTTGGTACTCTGGGAATCATTCCAGGCTCTATGAACATAAATATGACCTGAATACATAATTTAACAGGCTGGAAGAATCTCTCTTTAACAAAGCAGGTCATACTTGTAAGGATCAAGTTAATGGAAAGTCAATATGGGTTAAAATGCATAGGTCTTTGTTGTTGTTTTTTTACCAGTAATATATTATGAGCTGAATATCCATGGGCTATACTAGAGATATGTATTAGGGACAGCTTGTAAAAAAAAAAATATATATATATATATATAGTGTGTGTGTGTGTATATGTGTGTTCCCTTTTAGTTGCAAAAGAGACAGATTGCATTCTCCCAAAGAAGCAGGAATTCATGGAGGCATGTGATTTTTGCAGTCCGCTGAATGGATTGGGATGATTCAGCCGGGCCTGTGCAGTGTAGCTTTTCACACAACCTTAGGTGTGGGACTGAGAGGGAGTAAGTGCAATGAGGAGCTGTTGTCCAGATGTTATTGTTGTGACAGGAGAAGCATAACGGTGGGCATTGTGTGAGTTGTGGGCTTGTGGTGTGATCTGGTCATGCTCAGCGGGGAACATAGGATGCAAGTTTGCATTGTGCTTCCTTAGAGGTCAGTCAGGTGCCCAGGATAGTCTAATAAGTATCTGGGTGTGAGTGCCCATGACCTGGCTTGGCCACTGAGCTCGTTCAGCATACATAAAAAGGTCAGGTCTCATCATGTTAGTGACTGCCACTGAAAGAGAAAGGCATTGCTTTCATTGGAGCTATGTGTTAATGCATTTTGTTGACATATGAGTTGTTTTAATAGTCTCGACAACTGTTGAAGACAAAATTACCCAAATATGAACATACGACAAAAATCAGAAACCATATTCACTCTTAGCTCTTGCCTAGCTGTGGGCTTTCTGTGCTTCTTTCCTTGGTTTCTTACTGGGATTGCAACAGTAGCAGAAAAATGAAAGCCAATACAAATTCAGAGTCAGCTTTTTGAACATAAATTCATTCTTAGGCACAGAAGTCTGTAAGCTAGTCCAGGATATCTCTGGACTCTGGTAACAGTTAATGTTTTAATTAATGCTGGTCATAATTAGTGCTTTAAGTGCTGCTGCCTTTAACACCCCTCCAAACATGTTTCCAGTGGGAGTGCTGTTTATTGCATTATGTTTTGTGCATTTTTGTGTTTTTTTTTTACAAGGTAATAAAATGGTCACCAATATGTATGGGGTGGATTGCTTGTGGGAGACCCCTCCACTTGTTATCTCTTTAATGTGTTCTTTCACACCAAACTAATGATTTATGGAGTCATTTCTTTCCCTGTTTAACATTTAACATACCAGACATGGAAAGCTATAGTAACGGAGAAAACTGTCCTCTTATTAAATTAGATTTTCATGTAGGTGTTTTAATGCCATGTAAAGCATCCTCCCTGTCTGTCCTTGCAAAGGCTATATTCAGTGTAATACAGTGTAATATTTAGGAATGAGCTATGTTTTACACATGAAGTAGCACCTGAAGGAAACTGAGAGAGTGAGACAACCTAAACCTAGTATTTGCACTTGAGAACAGAGGCTGCCATTTACGAGGCCAATCACTGCCGCTGTAAAAATGGCCAATAAAACAGCAGTCCCACCCTGACTCAGTAGTTATCCATTCGTGTTACAAATGCTGAAGTGAATTATTTAGTCACGGATTATCAAAAGACCCACAAACAGCGGGCCATGCTGTGAGTGCCATTTATAAATACCGAATCTAATGAACAGAGAGAATTGTGAGTTAAAGCTGAATACACAATGGATTTTAGGACCAGCAACTAAACAGGCTGAGATCTGTCGTGACAACGGCATTAACACACATGAGCCACTTCCTTGTCCAAGTTTAGAATCAATTAAAATGGTCACTGGACTCGACTCCAGCTCTGCGCTCACCCACGGGAACCAAAGACCACATAATCATATCCCTAGAGAGAGGGACATTGCCATGCCAGCCACTTGTGTTCACACTGTGATTGCCGAATGCTAACAAGAGAGTTTTATCAGCGCCTATTGACGAGATCCAGGCCCGCACACACGCAGCCGGCAACAGGGATGCCCTAACAAATTCCACCCCAATCTGTGGCACTTCGCCAATTCCGCACAACCTTTTATAGTTGCCTAGCTGACCACTTGGTCAAATAATCCACTTTGGCAGCTCTATTAAAGCACATTTTGAAACTCTCCAAAGTAATATTTTCCTTCAGATGCTTGCACAGGCGCTGTTGTTAGTTTTGCTGTTGTAAATGACTGACTCGTCAGACTTGTAAGAAAATATCCTTTTCATTGTCACTCTAGAAATGTGTAAACCGATATTTTTAAATATCACCGCCAACGTTATAAAGATGGCTTTAACAAACAAGATGAATAGACACACTGGTTATTATAATTGGGGGGGAACTGAAAGGATTTCTTGTTTAATCACTAACTAAAAGGAAAACACATCTTAACATGCTTGGAAAACAGAATGTTTAATTTTTAATCACATTATGCTGTTTAATAACAAAAATCAGTCTTATGGCATGCACTAAAAATGCCTCAATACACAAATTAGGTAAATGCAATATTTGTTATGAATTTTACACACAACCTTTTAAGGAATTGCTTTGGAAATAGAAATATGAGTAACTGAGACAGCTGTGTCTGATACCTAGACTGGTAACTTACACCATAAAATAATCAATAAGCAAGTATCTGCCAACCAGAAGGAGGCATGATCTCATGATATTGGGAAGATATTTCGATGTGTAGCATACCAAACAGTGCGGCAGCTGAGAGCTAATCGTACTGCCGGATTCACACATTTTCTTCATAGCAAACCAGATGCTGTGGATCCTCAGTGGATTCCAGATATGAACACTCGGTTGTCAGTCACTGTGAAAAGGGAACTTACTTTAAAGAAAAAGGTTTCTACTCTGAATGCACCTGTCCTACTTTAAAATGACTTGTTCACTGTGAAAAGGTTTTCAGATCCTCGTGTTTACTTCCCTGTTCTGCAACTGCTTTTCGTTTTTGTACAGGTGAAATACACACTGAACAATGATAGTGATGCTAAACAAAGAATTTCCTTGAGATAGTTTTTGCCTGAATGGTCTGTGAATTTCATTGACTAGCCTTCCTTGTTTGAAAAGAAATTCACCGTGGCCTTGCCTTATTTGTTTAAATAAATAAATGCATTATAGATTATAAATGCAGTATAAAAGTTTTTTTTATTATTATTAAAGTAAATACTTACTGGTGTTCAGATATTTTGTCAGTGTGTTTAACTGTAAACTTTATGACCAATGAAAATATAGCCTATATAGTACAGCATGGGTAATTAAGCTTTATTATATAGTATATAGATCGTAAAAACATTGCATTCAACATGGAAGGTATTTTCTGAAACAGAGATTTCGGGATTTGATAGTAGGTAATGCATGAACATGGTGATAACCTGTAGGCAGCCTTTTTAAGGGCCTTCAATAAACAAATACAAGTAAAATGTGCCATTAACATTTTATTCAAGGCAAATCCTTCCATGATCTTCATACACTGTAAACCCAGCACAATGGAGGAATGCTATATATAATATTTACCTAATACATTAACAGGCCTTGTGACTTGGCTAAAAAGGCTTGCTTATAAATGCTCACAGGTTTTAACATGCTTACAGTAAGTTCCATTTAGCTTCATTACAATGTGGCACTAATTCCAAATGCATTTGGGGATGATCAAACATTCCTCTTTATAAAAATGATTAAATGGATTATATTTCAGATTATTATGTAACATCTACGTAGTAAAAGTAAGCGTCCTTATTCATTAAAGGCAATGCAACCTATGGCTAGATTATACATTTTAGGACAACCATATTCAGAAAAAAACAACTGATTTGGATTATCTTACTACCTGGGAAACTCACTGCACAGAAACTCAGCACACAACACTGTATAACTGAATTGCTGGTTGTAAAAACACCTGGAATATAACACAGATTGAACAAAGTTGTCTTTCTGTCCTTCCTACTGATAACACCGAGTATTATAATACATTATACTGTATTTTATCATCATTAGTATTTTTGTATGTATCGTATTGTAGGCAATCTGCAGTATTTGTAAAGAAGGCTCTCCATTATTCAGTAAAGCAGAGGAACACTGTATTTGCAGGTAACAGATAGCTATTAACAAGCTGTTCTTCAAAATGTCTTCTGTGGACTTGACACTCAATGGAAAATGGGCAATTTTGTGTGAACTTTACTGTTAAAAGAGCAAATGTATCATAGAAGCCTACCTGGGGTACCATTATACAGAAATATGTGCCAGAATTTCTGCCTGGACACCTGCCTACACAGTTCACAGGCAGACACCATGAATTTGTAATGAATCTCAATTGCTTCATGCACTGTGTTCTCCAGTGTATTGTGACTTCATACACACAAGCTTATGTTCTCCAAGCTTATTTTTCTTCAAAGGTGTGAACCCTGAGAAAATGTCAAGGATGGCTGTCTTTCTAAGTAACTCCTTTTGGCGTTTGTCTGGTGCTGTTCAGATTGTTGCATTGTTGTAAAGAATGTGTTTTCCACCAGTTGTGCAAGAACAAGGTCAGAATGCCCCATGCTATTAAAAGAGAAAAAAACAACTAATCTGTAGAGGACTTTAGCGTTCCCAGTATATTTCCCTTCATATATACTTGATATGCTAGGTGATGCTGTTACTTTGTAGGTGTTCAGTGACTGAGAAACATTTCAAACTTAACCGCAGCAAATACTTGATTATTGGGTTCTCTGAAATTAAATGCCACTTTAGCTAAAGTGATAATTACATTATTATTTTTTGCCTGAAATAGTTGCCATAACAACTCAGAGCAAGATGATCTAATTTCATAATGAAGGGCTCTGCTGTGGTTTATGTATGTATTATACATGGCGAGTATATGCTGCAGATAATTGTGGGGACTTTTTCATGACATTAAAAGTCCATGAGATGCATGTAGATCAACATACAATTGGGATGGAAAGGTCACTGATACAGATCAAATCACTTGAAAATATTGAAAAGCTCTGTCAGCTCTGAGATCATTATATCAGTCATTGTACTTGACTGTATTATAAATGAAAAACATCCTGGCTAATGCAAAAGTGCCTTGGTTTGTTGCATTTATTCTCTTGTATTATTCTCAGTGTTTTACGGAAATTACTAAATGTGAGGCCCCTTAATGTCTTCCTTCCTAATTCCTTTGTGTTGGTAGATTTGTTTCCACACTAAGAATGTAATACAATGTCACAGCCTGTTTCACTGTGGTAAGAGCACATAATATAAAACTGGAACTTATTTTGCATGAACTCTTAAACTCTCTACCCCTTGTGTCCATTAACCGATTCAAAACTGTTAATACAGATCTTCACAATGCTCACCAAGGTGAAACCATAGCTGTATATGTGTGAGAGAAGCTTACAATCTACATGCTAACTGCCTGTATGGTGAGTTTATGACTTTATAACTCTGCTCTCCATCAGTTTTATCGCCAGTCACTCATAAAACATAAATAGACGTCGAAGGCAGAAGCAGACTGACTGTGTTTGGTTTCTTATGCAATGTCACCAAGTCTCCTGAGCTGCATTTGATGGTACAATGGGCTCAAAGCACTTCACTAATCTGCATCAGGTTCTGGGTGAATTGCTGTTTCTAGGCTTGTGCTTTGTTTTGAGTTCTCCCTCCAGACATGAACGGCAACACAGTCTGTCCTCCATAACAGCACACATCTTTCTTTTGGCCGGGGAAAGAACGATTCTGAGGAGAAGTAAAAAGAGCCCCGCTGTGTAATGGTTAAAAAAAAATGCTCATGTGACCTGCAAAACAGAAGTGTGGAAAACGAGGTTAGCTGTTTCCAGCTGTCCTCACATTATTTATAGCTGAAGTGACTAATGTGCAATTCTTTTATGCCTTGGATTTTGAAATGAGCCTGTGTACCAAAGATTCGGTGTATTCAAAATGAAAATCCCCTGAAACAAGTGATCCCAATGATGAGATTCAGAATAATACTTAATTAGGCCAAAACTGTCCTCACTACACAATCTCATTCTCTCGATACAAATGTCAGTGTCAGACAAACTATTGTTAATTCAGTATGTGCCATGCAATACATTTTTGTATCTACATTGTCTTGCTTCTTTTTTGAGTATAATATTAAAGACATAATTAGGTCATTCTTGGAAGTGGTTTTAGCAGATATTATACGTGGAGTGCATTATATGTTCTCAAAAGCCAATATTATATGATCGATTTTATATTAGTTTAATATAAAGTACTTGACTGCAAAGCATCATACATGGGCCAGTGAAACAGCGTGACCTATGACCCTGAAAAGCAGCACTGCTAGGGGTGGTGGAAATGCTTTCAAACATTTTAGAATCATTTTAGGATCAGAAATTAAATCTGAAATGGGAAACTAGGAGATGTGAAACAGGCTGAGTCTAGCTTTCTTATTAGGTTTTTGAAATTTTAAAGGAAATTTATTAGTTGGCTCTGTAAAGTCTAGGGGCCAAATTCAATCAAAACTTTGACCCACCCGCTAATAGAAAGCTACAGAACTGTACTCAGTTGTGGCTTCATTTTTAGTTAGATGCCACTTTCTTCTAATCATAAATGTAACCGCTATGATGAACAGGTTTGTAGTTTGCTATTAGCGGGTGGGTCAATATTTTGATTTAATCCAGCCCTAGATCTCTAAAACACACCCAGTGGGCCCTCTTCAACAAGAAATGGACCATCATTTAAATTTCTGTTTTCAGAATATAAAAGGTGATACTTCATAACATATTTAACAGTGGATAGCAAATAAACGGAGAATAACATTTAAAATATGATTAAATCTACACACTGGATTCACAATTATCTATAACAAAAGGGTACTATTAATACATCAATTATTTACCAGTTTAAATAAAAAGTAAATGAATCTTAAGCATTATACAAATAATCAGAAAAACAGAAGCAACATCAGTTCAGATTTATATAAGCAAATTACCGATGGAGAGTGAACAGTGCAGTAAGTCCATTTACATATTTTTCTACATATATTTTTCATTATCATGCACTAGATTTTCCTCACACACAATGTTATCACATCTGCTCTCACCAAGTGAGACACAGTTACCAAATAAATTAAACATTTGCAGACTCAATTTCAAATTACATGCAATTACAAAAACAACCTTTAGCCTGTTTACCAGTCCATGATAAACAGAAGATTTGATTTTTCTGAGAAAACATTACTGGTGTTTAGGCCAAAAACAAACCTAGCCATCTACATGCTAGGATTCTCCAACAGGAAGGTTGACCCTGTTTCTCATTGCCTAAACATTTACACCACCAGGCCGTATACAAGTGCCTTACAAAGCAAATGCACTTAAATATTTCACTCACACTATATCAGTCTTGAAATTTCCACAACTACAGGCCATTCATTGGAAGGAAGGAACTTGGAAGGCAAAGGAAATTCAGAATGTTGTTTGAACGCTGAGTTCCAAACTGGTCTAGGCAGAAGCACCGTTACGTGCCTTTACGATGCCAGGCTCAATGTCACAGCATTTTGAAATTGTAACTACAAAAATGGCGGCTGCTATCGATACGAGAGATGCGATTGAGACTTTTCATAAGAAAGGATATGTGTGTTTACCTTGGGAAGATGAAGAAATGAGCGCAGTTATTAATGTGGGGTCGGAAAATGCGATATAGGATCAATTGCTTGGAGGAGTAAGAAATTAAAAGTGTTTGAAAAGATCGCAAAAATCCTGCTGCAAAAAGGACTGCATTGGACTTCAATACTGATACCACAAATGGTAACTGTAGAAGTAGTTCTCTACAGAATCCCAGAATGCCGAGTGTTCCAGAATGCTGTTTGGCCTTTGGTGTCTCACATTCGCTTCCTGGGGCAGTTATACCTAATGAAAATGCAATGCAAACACAGACAGCCATGTATAGGTGTATGGGTATGACACAGACAGGCTGAGGTGCACCTAAGCATAGACAGGGGAAACGGTATTTCATTCTCTACAAACTACTCCGGTTTTCCTATGCCAGAAGACTCCTCCAGAGCCCGCTCCTTTTCCACCCTCGCCACCTAAGTGGTGGAACGACCTACCCACCAAAGTCAGGACCACACAGTCCCTGAACACCTTCCAGTAGTAATAATAATACATTTGGAAAGATGAGTTTACCTACGTGCACAGTCTAAATTATGCAAATTGATGCAAGTTGAGGTTTAAATGGTGGAGATACACAAACATAAAATCAAGTGTCTCTGCAGTACAAATTAGGGCTGGTTATATTGCATGAGGACAAGGAAACATGAAGGGAGGAATGTCACCACAACTTAGTACAAACTGTCTAGAAACGGAATTCCAACCTTTCCATATCCTGCATGTTTTATGTCATGTGGACTAATGTCCCCTTTGTACACAGTAGAGAAAATGAATCTCAATTGTAACCTAAGCTGTAGTTGAACTCTAGCCTGAGGAAGTGAAAAGATTTTGATCTGCCAGGTCACCAACTTCACTTCTGTCACTTTTTTGACACTTAGATACTGCTGCAAGTCAGTAAAACCACTAGTGCCTAACTGAGTGTCACACAAATTGTTCACTAGCTGATATATTTTGGTTTGACAGAAAATGTGTGCATGTTTGTAGTTGTATGTTGCACGTAAAAATTGTGTGTGTGGGCCATTGCTCTATGGTACATTTAGTTGCTTTATCAGATGAATGGAATGTTCAAAAGTAGTCTTAATAATTTAGTGGTTGGAGCAGGAATACTTGGGTATGACATAAAACAAAGCTAATGGAAACACCTGCAAAAAGTAGCATACTTTGTCCTTATGAGCTCTATGTAAAGGCACATGCTCATGCTTGACTGATTAATTTGTTATGCAAAGGGTATTTCTAGCAAGCTTTGCCTATTACAGTACACACATTAATGCAACATTTCCCTGTTACAGTTTATAAGACATGAGATATAAGGCATGCTTCAAGTTCCATACAGATCAATACTGAGAATGCATCTTCTTTATAATAGCCCGTTTTCCACAGGACGTTTTTAATATGCATAATCAGGAAACAAAAGCTCTTGTGAAATTAACAAAATGAAATCGATCTGGAATGCAACACACCCATTTGAAGTTTTTTGATACCATAGAAAATATTTCCTAAAATCTGCAACAAAATAATTTTGCACTAAAATGTTGAAATATTCCATCATTTGGTTTTGTGTCTTTCATCTGATCTGCTTTCTGGATATTTATTTTTCACTGTATTCAGGCTAGCCTTTATCATGCTATAAAGCTTTCCGCCTTTAAACAGGATATAGCTTTTGAGAAGAGGAAGTCTTAGATAAAGAACAAGATCTACAGCAGTTTACATTAAAAAAAATATATAACTTTTTATTTTCTTTATTTAAGTACTCTTGAAGAGCACACATGACACATTGAGTTACTGTATAATTAAATAATATGAATGATCTGATTTCAGATCATGATCAAATAAATATTATGTATTTATTATAATACAGCAAAGTTATTCTAGAATATGCAATATAAAATGAATATATTAACATAATATAAAGAATATTAAAAGATAAAAATAAGTAAATCTACTAAAACAATACATTACAAATACAGTATCAATATATAATTTTACTACAGTAGCCTTATAATGAATTACATTTAAATTTGGTTTGGGTTAGTGATAATACTGAATATTTTATTTGTTATAATAACGAACAGGGGATATTTATAGCCATGTATTTAAAGAAATACAGAAATAAATTGATTATTAGATTGTAGACGATACAGGTGTTGTGTTTAATTGAAAACGAAGGAATAAAGCAATATATACCAGTGAAAAGTGTCATAGGATACATACCGTTTATGCTACCCAGTCCTTTAGTGTTCTTTAATATTTTAGTGTTATTTTATGTGATGCATGTATTGAAAACTAAATAAAGAGGATATTCTTCACATACTAGGATTATACAATGTAAAGAGCATCCAATCTATGAGCACCTAACCCCCCATATACATAAATAAACATGTATTCCACTGCTCTGCAAATGTTTAGTCAATGCATTATTCCTCCTGGTGAACGTTAATCAAACACACAGGGCTTTTTTGTATCCAAATATCCACTAGGCTGACACTGTCTATAACGGACAGCTCCTCCCGGTCAAATGGACGGGTGAGAATTAAAAGTTCACTCGGAGCAAAGAGGCTGCAGCTCACAAACACAGAGGGGGCAGAAGCGCGACGTCATGGAAAGAGTGACGTCAGGTGTCATTAGCCGCCCGGGAAAGACTTTGTTCCAGACGGGCCGACAGCGCACAAGCATGCGGATTGAGCACAGCCTTGAGCCGGGCGCGGAGCTCCATCAGCGGCCAGCGGGAGGAGAGAGAGAGAGAGAGAGAGAGAGAGAGAGAGAGAGAGAGAGAGAGAGAGAGAGGATCTCCATCCGGGTATGCGCCTGGTGACGTCACCGTTTCCACAGGCGACTGGTTTTTTTTGTGTGTGTGTGTGTGCTGTAGCCAATAGGCAGCGATTTTGTATTGACTTCAGCCAATAGGCAGCGGCGGAGTCAAGAGTAGAGCCCGCCCCCCTTACGCGCGTCACGTGCCCCCAGCGACGTCCGAGCCCGGGGGCGGGGCCTGCGGCAGAGCGGCGGAGAGGGACGGGCAGCCGAGGCAGCCGGCGCGCAGCGGAGAGCGGAGAGTGAGTGTTATTCCCCCGCTTTCTTTTGTGTCCGTTTTTTTTTCTTTTGTTTTCTTTCCGTCATTCAGTAGACAGCACTTCCAAGTCCTTATCTGTGCCTCCCTACCCCCCCCCCCCCCACACACTCCTCACCGCGCCGGCGTGAGAGACACACACCACCTTGTCGCCTCATTCATTTGCCGATGCACAAGTGTGTTTCCTGGGAATAAAAAAAGAAGGACGACGGGGCAGTGCGGGGCTCCGGCGTTTGGTGGGTTAAAGACGAGGGGAGTGTCTGAGGAGGCCGGTTCAGTAGCAGGAGGCTGTGCGGTGTGTGGAGCAAAGTGTGCACACAGGGGGGGACAGGGAGCAGGGCGGCACGCTGGAAAGTTGCTGCTTATTTTGAAAAGTGTCTGGGAGGGCTGATGCGCTGCAGGTGGGGGCTCGTTTTTATGATTCATCTTTTTTTTGCGGGGTGTGTGTGTGTGTGTGTGCAGATCCTCCAGCAACATAACAGTACACGGAGTGGAGCAGACAGCAACTGAAAACTGCTGTCTTTTCTGGCTGGGGGCTCGGTTTCTTCTGCCATCGCACCGAGCAGAGGCTTGTTGATCCATCTGTCGAGCTGCTCCGGCGAGGACGTGATCTGGACAGAAGCAGCTTTTTTAATAGAGTAAATATACTGCTTTTTCAGCCCCCTGCTCGGGCACTCACGCACGCCAGAGGGAGTCCGGCAAGAGAAGGCATGATCGGTCAATAAGGAATAAAAGTCCCCACTAAGTCCTATATAGAGACAAAAAACGTGTTACCAATAATATACGCCTCCAACGGAAGCCTCCTGTCGGCTGTCACGCAGTTTTGTTGCGTGTTTTTCGCACTTTGCGCCGGATTCAGCGCAGGTAAGCATTTGGCAGATCTTTACTTACAAGGTTAACCTCTCTTAACGGGATTTATTCAGGGGCCTTTGCATTTTTGTGTCAGAGCAGCACGATGTTTCACTTTCAAAATGTGCACAATTGCTGTTGCGACTACTGTTAGCCCGCTGCGATTCATCTCCGGTTATAGCATCGCCGGACCTACCTGTGCTCACTGGGAGATTATTAACCGTTTGTTGGCATTAACATGGCACTGCTTCTGTCAAATGCATGCATGCATGTTGTACGTCATGCAACGTAGCTTTTAGGGTCTGTAGAGCAACATGCATGGTCTCCTAGGGTTCATAGGCCAGGGGGTCTGGATACACAGCGGTACAATTCTTTTAAATGTAATAAAACAACCACATATTGATTGACTTCCGAGCTATCTGTGGATTTTTTTTTTGGAAGTGACGTAAATAAAACGTGAAATCAAGTGTAATGTACGTAGATAAATGGAGAAAACAACATGCATTTATACTGTCAGTGTCTGTGGGATGGACTCGTCTGCCGCTATTCAGCTGAGCAAATAATATTAATACAGCAAAACACAATTGCGCTGCGTGTTTGTGTTCGTGCGGAGCTGCGGTCTTATGGATTTGTTTTTCAATATGAGAAAAAACAGTTTGACCTTGAGTAAAAACTGCCTGAAAGCTCTTTTATGACGGATTTGTTCAATGTACACAACATAATGTGTAGCAGTTTGATCTCCCATTTTAAGGGCTAAGGATACAGTGTAGTTAAACTGCTCGCATGGTCCGTGTTGAGTTTGCAAGGGAGAGAGCTATGCAATTTGTGCAATTTCGTATTAGTTTATCCTTGACAGCAATTTGTTTTAATTGCATGCGGTTTCAATCAATTTACAGCTTATTTTGTCATTCCCGTTGAAGGACACCTTTAATCTGTTGCTATATCGTTTGTATCTTCTCAATTTCATTTTGTTTAGAAGTAAATGTAAATCATTATTTTCACGACACATCATGGATATAGATAATAAATATACTAAATAAGTGTTATGTTGAAGTAGCAGAGTAGCAATACCTGAAGCTAGAAGCCGATATGTCAGTTCAGTCATACATAAAGACACGTGTAAAACGCTATAATTGTTATAATAAGGCAATTTGACAGTGGCAGTCGTGTTATCATCAAGCCAAGTGACTCAACGCGCCAAATATAGCTGTTTAAGAGACTTTACTGCTGAAAGATGTATCTTTTATGCGGGGATGTCAACCCTCGTCCAATGATAATGATTGTCATATGAAGCACTTGAGAAATATTGGTATGCGTTAAAAGCAAAAGCAAAAACAATCCTGTGCCAATGCCTCATTAAACTTCATGCAATGTTATATGCACCCTTTTAATATGAACTGCAACACCTGCCAATGTTCTGTAGTGTTTATGTAGCATTTGTTTACTTACCCTAAGTAATAAGCCAAAGTACTGCCATAGGTAACTGTACACAAATGTGATCAACTGCAATAGACCATTTTTATAGTTTGATTAATTTTTTAACGTTTTCCTCTCCTCTATCTCAAACATTTCTATTTTTGAAAGACATTTTCATTAATGATTACCTCATCCATCAAATAAAATAACCTTTGACTGCATGCCAAATGAGGTTACTGAGGCCTTTGGACTAGAACTAATTTCGCTTGTGGCCTGATTGCTCAAAAGCAGGAGCCAATGCCATCTTGATAGATTTCATCTGATTTTACAATAATAAAGCAGTCATTTCACCAATTCTGAACATTATCAATGCTATCCTTCTGTGCAATTTGTGTTGTTTTTAGTAGGACGGCAATTAATACAAATAACTACATTTTTAGGTAGAAATGTACAGAATCTCAGAGGACAAACTCAAACTGCATATATTTCGTTATGTATTTTGCAGGGCTGTTAATTAATGGTTCTTAAGAGATGTCAGTTGAAAGATGACCAATATTCTTCAATGCCAAACTCATTACCAGCACCTTGGCAACCATTAAAACAATTCAAAGTTATTAAAGGAAAGTGGCACTGTCTTAGACCTTTCTTCCTTAAATATCATTGTTGTATATATTTTTTAATAAGTAGGCCTAAATGGGGAGAGGGAGAGAGAGAGAGATGCCCCCACAACTCATTTTAAGGTTAGCTGTCAAAATGCTTAGTTCTTCAGTCTTTGATTAGAACTTGTTTTTAACGCACCTTAACATTCCAGTAATAAGTGATTGATTTTGTATATAATTACGCAGTTTTGATTAAACATTCTTATTAATTGAAAGCAATTGTTTTGAATATTTTTCTTGCAAGTCTGTCACTGACTGGAATCCAAAATATATTTTTGTTATCTGAATGAAGAGGTTTGAATCTGTCCCAATCCAATGAGGATTTATCAGCTTCATCCTTGCAACAGAAATCCTTCAAGTTAGGTCTTGTAGTGAGAATTTGCAGTGTGAGATATTGTTACATTGAACAGATCCAGTGAGACTGCTAGTTACTTCTGAAACCGCCTGCATTTGCCTTCTCACCATGTCCCCAGCTTCAAATATTGTTTTATTTACTGCGTAATGTGATCTAAAATTGGATTATGTAATGGAAATCTATCTGAGCAGTGCATTGTAAAACAAACTTTACAATGTCATGTCATATCAATAGTTACACTGTGTATCCGTATTGTTTAACTGTATGTTTATCTCTTCTGCATTGTGTATATGTACTGTTAATATGTATTTATTTATTTGGCAATTGACATGTCATGTAGGACAATAACCACTGTCTCTTGTAGATAAATCAACCTGTAGGTATTTTAAGAAATAAGGAACGTGTACAGGAATTTAAATGCTACAAACAGTCATAATGGGGCTGTCAGTTTAGTCACAATTGCAACACTAAATGCTTTGAAGGGGCAGTTATTATTATAGTTGTTACTAATATTTCCAAACAATGGTATTCTTTTATGGAAAACCAACAATATTTCTGATAACTGTTTATCATTTGTTTATTGTTAGTTAAGTCCTGCATCTCTCATAGTGTCTGAACACTTAATGTGTCTCATGAATATTATCTAGAAATGAGACGAGTGTAAACTTTGCTTTAGTAGATAAACTTGAACAAAATAAATCAATGTGGCCTGCCTGGGCATAACCTCACTGACATTCAAAAGGAAATTGACTTTTTGTGCTGATTATGTGCACTGGAGTATAATTTGTGTTTGGTTTTGCTCCCAATTGTTAAAATAAAATAAGTTTCAGTGAGTTGCACAGGTACCTTGACTAAGAAGCATTACCCAAGTAATATCAGTCGCACTCAATAGGTAATCAATCTTCAGCTGAACTTGGTCTCCAAACTGCAGACATTTATAGTGGTTGTGATATTGATATTAATGCTTTAAGCTCCCATCTAATTGTCTAATTCAAACATACTGCGATTCCTTAGACTGATTAGGGCATCGACAAATATTGTCCTCAACTTCAGGTCGAAAACTTTCTTTAATTACAACATTCTATCACTTCATTGGTTTTTGCAATGCTGCCCATCTGTGAATGTGCTTAAGGAAAACAAAACCCTTAACAACACCACCTTCTCAACTGTACAGTTACGTACAAAGGTTGTGCTGTCCAGTGGTTTTTAGATATGCAGACTTATTGTCATGGAAACGTGTGAGTTTTTATGTTAAATACAATCATGAATTAAGTAATTATGAGAGCAATAAAACAAAAACAATGTGTGTAAACATCTTCCATTTCCTGTCAAAGTAGCCATCATCATCATCATCATCATCATCATCATCATCATCATCATAGTGGACAATTCCATATTCCTGTGCAGTAATAGCAATAGGTTCTTCCTTGTATGGTTTTATTTTCACAGAACGAATATAGAGCAGCCTCAAATGTAGTGATCTAAGAGAGAGATTAGGAGCATACAAGATCAGTAACTTACTTAACTAGTTGCTAAGCCATTTAAGGCCTTATATGTGAAGAATACAATCTTAAACATTGATTTTAGCATGCTTACTGATGCAGTGTAGATCGCCAACACATGGATAATGATGTCAGTTTACTTGGTCTTCAGTTGAGATGTTTTACTAAGGAATCTTTAACAGAAACACAAAAGGCACTACTTATGTTATTTCAAGACACCCTTGAATTACTTATGAGGCTTGTTCAGGTTTTAGCAATCAGTTTTAACAAAGTACAGAAGTCTGGTGACGTTTAATTTGAAGTAGTTTATTTAAAAACCATGATTTCCATTTATTCATCAGCAGTGACTTTGTATTATTAATTATTTACTAAACCTATGTAAAATACATGTTGGGTATGTAACATGGGTATTAAGTAATCTTATTGCAATACTAGTTTGAGCTTCTGTGCTAAACATCACTACTTGAGCATATAATATTTTTTTCTTTTGTGATTTAAACCACAGAGAGAGGAGGTGAGAAAATGCAACCACAGGACTTACTATCCGGCCAAGCCCACTATTTTCACTTCAACAGAGATGCTCATTTATAGATTCTCTAAATATGAAAGTGCTTCTCTGAAAATGAAGCATATTTATGTGTGTTTGTGTGTGTATTAGTGCCAGTCCTCTGTTGCTAAGGAAGTGATGGTACTGTACGATTTGAGCATTAACATGCTAAAGTATCACGTCTCTCTATAAACTATTGTAACGTCTACCTTCCACAAATGCTGTCAGATGGGCAAATTGAGAAGTTAGGTTGACAATAGTGTAGAGAAATCTTAAGCATTAAGAATTTAATTGCATATTCACCAGTCACCACCAAGTTTCAAGTAAATATATTGAACTTTGTTTTCCTTTCTGTATGATTTGAGAAACTGGTATTTTCTGATACTTCCTCAGTTTACTAATGCTCCAGTGTTTCACTTAAACCTAGTTCTCGGGGTTTTATTTTAGTTAGAGGTGTACAGTTCCATTTCCCCAGGTCATCGGGGAAAAAAAAAAGTATAGGCCTAGTCATAGATGACCATAGCGTCTTTAGGGAAACCATGAAGTGCAATTATCTTGATTACATGCAAAGTCAAGCTGTGCTTTAATTGTAAGTCATTATATGCATGCTAGAGAAAAACAACCTAACCACCTATGCTCCAAAACAGGGAGGGTTTGGCATTAGCCTCTGATTTTTGTCTTTTAGGTGAATTCAAGCCCAATCTTCAATGTAGTTAATAATAGAACCTGTCTGAGACATTCAGAAATAAAATAACCACATTTACACAGCATTCAATTGTGCAACCTTTAATACTTTTGTAACCCTTTCACACAGCCAAAGAGCTCATGTGAGCACCTGTCATTTTACAGATTGTTCTTTGGCAAAGAAAGCTAAAACACAAAATAATTTACAAACTGCACTGTGTTGTGTCAAAGAACATCGATCGATCGATAACATTGTACAACGTAAAAGCATGCAAGTGTTAAATGGCAGGAGCTTCAGACAGAAGATAGGCTAGTTTGTGCACTTTGCATCAAAAAAAGCACTACAGTGACATTAAAAGAAAAAGTAAGTTTAGCTCTTCCTTGGCATCCCATAAAATTAATTCCTTAACTTCTCCTGGACTCCAATGAATTCTTTAATTTTAATAAATAAACTGTACGTATTTTTATTTTAAATCGGCAAATGCGGTAAGATTAAAGATAAATGTCTCATTCATTAACATAACTCAATGTTAAACGATGTTTGTAGGTTTAAGTCCTGGATATTTGTAGTTTAATTGACATGACAATGCCACTTATTCAATACAGTACACCATACAGTCAATTGGGAATGTTTGCTTATATTGCCACTATAACCTGCGTAGGTCTGTGGTTCAGATCAATGTCCATTTTAAAATGACAGGGGGCTCTGGCAGTACAGGCAGGTCACAGAGCCTCAAATGCCATAAGTAGTCTGAAAGGGGCTTCACATTCAGAATAGAAACATTACATTTTCACAGATTAAACATTGCATTTCATTGAATTTTAGGCACAACTTCCATTTGCTGTGGGGGTATTTACCAAGGTTTTGTGAAATATATGACTGGACATGGTCCCCAGTTTAGTGGAACAGAAGAGTGGGGAAAATATCTGAACAGTTCCTAAAAGATGTCCATATTAAGGATTAATTAGGACATCAGTTTTATCGTGTCTCATTAATATTCAACAAATGCTAGTGCATACAGCTGGTTTCACAGACCTTGATTAGCAATAGTCTTGGACTGCTCTTATCTAAAATAACATGCATTGTCCAAGACTAGTGCTAATCAAGGTCTGTGAAACCAGCACATTGTGTTCTTTCTGTGTTTGTTTTTTTAATTCCTTAAAGGTGCCGTTGTAACATCCGCTATTGAACCTATTCTATTTCCATCTGGACTCCTCAATGAATTTTACATGAACCTCTTTGTTGATTGGTAGTTGAAATGACTTTCTGGCATTGTGAGAGCAATCACTATTGTGCAATTTAACAGTTTCAAGGGGGTGTCTGTTCACAGCTGGGTATCGGGTTTGCTGAAATATGACAATATTAAGTGTAGGTAACTAAGATACTGTACAGGTGAGAAGTATGTATGTCATGACTTTAAAAGCCATAAGTTAAGCTCCTAGATCAGAATTTAATTGCAAATAGTGAAATGTAAGTATATGCATTCACTATCTGTTACAGCTATCACTATCATGTTATGTAATCATGGAAATTGCACACTCATATTTGTGTATTTACAGTGAAGGCTAGTGTAAACAGTGTAGTCTGAGATCCTTTAGTGAGTTTTACTGCACTTGAGACATTAGCCTTCACTGTAAATTATTTTATGAAAGTTTAAAATGAAATAAATAAAATAACATTACTGGCAATGCCTTCCATTTAGGGTCTGTGATTTCCTACATTAGTTGCATCTTATTTGTTTTGTCAGGATTTTAAGCTTGGGGTGGGTGGGGGGGGGGATCAGATAAGTAATGATATGATTACAGTCAAAATGAAGAGCTCTAGACTGACCTGGGATTTCTAAAGGAAGCATTATAAGAAAATGTGTATTTAAGTATCATCCCAGAATATGATTATTATACATTCGGTAACGGCTCCCTTGCAAAACTAGAGCTTTTCTTTTCAATTGTTTTTAGTTTTTGAATTTTGAGTGGTTCCTAAAAATCCAATTCTACAAAGATGCAAAACATGTAGGACCTTCTATTTGTATATACTATGCTAGAAAAAGAAAATGTTTATGTATTACAGAAGTTCTCAAAGATTTTTTCTTTAACTGTTCTAATGTTGAGCTGAACTGCTAAAATCGGAAATATAATTTATATTTTTGTATTCAGATTTTTAATCTCCAAGTTGAATACTGATTATTCATATTTTCAGCCAAATACATTTTAAAGGATTCACTGTATTGTAAAGATCATCTCGTATTTTGTTTAATAAACAAACAAAATTATAATGAAACAATTTATATATTTATTGTAAATAGAATTGCTGGATAAAGTGCCCACTCTTTTATACTACCATTTTATCTAAATGGAAGCTAGTCGTCCCTGAATTATGTTGTTTGAATAGGTTACAACAGAGCTTCATGCTTTGTACCATTTACATTTACATGGCATGACATATTCACAGAACATTGTTACGAGCTCTGCCAGAGTGGGGGATGGGGAAGTAGTGGGGGGACTGACTGTGACACAGGGGCTGCTAAAAATAAACAGCCATTCGCAGCCGAGCAATGAGGGATCCCTTGAATTGCTGTCCTTGACTTGCATTGAGTAAGTCTTGGCATGCAAGGGAAGAATGTTTGCCAGCCTTTACCAGGAGCGTTTCCTTTAACAGAACAAAGGGGTATGGGGAAATAGGTATTGTAGTAATGTCGTTTTTCTTTGTGTCCTGGTGTCTTTTACAATATGTACTTACTATGCCTTCTGATTCTGATGGAGTCTGTATTCTTAAAGCAGTAGATTTGTATTTACATTGTTAAATAATGTAGACCAATAAGGCAATCCATTTTAGTTTAAAATATAGAATACTTGGTTTAATAAAGTTTTTTATATGTAAATACAAGTCTCTTGTTAATAGACATTCTACTGCCACATTAAATTAGTGTTTAAAATGCCTTTAGGCACCTGAATTTGATAAGAGTTGTCCTTTACAGAGAAAATAGTTTTTCACCCCCCATAGTACAATACTATGTCAGCTGTGTGTCCTACAATCTGATCACAATGATTTTCCTCTGTTATGACAAGTGACCTGTTCCACAACCTGAAACTGTCGCTTTATAGCAAATGTTAGCTTTTCCTTTGCCTTCTGTTTGGGCGCTTCCATTAGAAATGCTTGTAATGTGGAGGGGAAAAGAGCAGCACAGATTCATTACTTTGAACTAAATCCTTTCAGAGAGCAGAATTTGCTGAGTATTTATACCTTGATGGGAGTTGATCAATTCCCTTGTCCGAAACAAACTACTGCTCTATCTGTGACTCCTCAGTTGTTTCTGCCAGTCAAGTTGTGATAAATGTTTTGTTGTCTGATGTAGTACTGCTGGCACAGGAGTCAAGCACCGTGTGCTACATAAATCAAATGCATTTTGTATTCCTGGTCAAACAAGTGTCCATTTAAACGGTAAACTTGGTTTTGGAATCATTAAAATCTAATACAAATTTACATTCTGTGCAAATAGAAATCAATGTATGTTAGTTGTTAGTTTAACCATTAAAACGTAATGGTATAAACTAGTAATTTACCTTAATTTGTATATTGGCTATATCTTTACTAGGAGGCTTAGAAGTCAGAATTTGCACTGCATTTTCGTGTAACACAATTAACAATTTGATCCATATATTTTGAAGAAAATATGAAAGAATAATGTATCCAGTCTGGCTCTGCAAAACCTGAATTAATAATTGTGTATAATTGTTTCCGTCAATTTGATAAAAGTACAGACCACCTTAACATACTACACTATTATGTAACTCATCATTATTTACCAAACAAATGTTTTCCACTGTTCTTCATATAGGATTTGGAGCGTTAGGTTTGTTTGTTGTGAACATACTCACACTCAGCTTTTTTGGAATTTCTAATAGTCCAATGTTGTATTGACTAATTTGCAAAAATCTGTTGAACACAATTTAATGTAATTATTAAACAAATTAAGATTTAATTCCTCATCAGATGTGTTCACACTTGACATTTGAAGCCGTATTAATTTCTGTAACATTAGCTAATTGTTGGTTTCTCAGAGTAAGTCCCAATCTTTCTGTCAGAGTAAGAAATGTATTATGGTTTGTACAGTGGTTTGGTCCTGGAGAGTTGCCAGCAGAAACATCATTTTCACTTTCTCTCTGCTGTTTGAAAATATAGCTGCAGGAAACAAACATTTACTGATTTCACATCATTGTGCATTACGTTGTGTATGTTTCTTACCTGTCTCCTACCACCCATCACCATTTTAAAGTGGTACATTCCTTGGTGGTGATTCCAAGAAATTCATCAAACGGAATCCTCCTTATACAGGATGACAACTGTTGTGCTTTATACTGGAGATTTGATTCATTTGAAATGTAGAAAGGGTACAACGGAGTGGACGTAGGTCGTGTTTGAGGATTTATATTTTCCCCTTTTTTATTTTGTTTGTTTTTTATTTTTTCTCTGCAGTAAAATCCCCTGTGTTCTCTTGTATGTTTGAGTGCATGGAGCTCAACATGAACTGTAGATCTTTTCTGAAGCCTCAGATTGTCTAATTAGATTAAGCGAGAGGCTTTCCTGAGATAATCATTTAGCGAGCCTTTTCCCATAATGAAGCAGACATTTGTGAGCGTGCGTTGAAGGTCAAATGCTTTTTAAAGGAAGAACATCAATAGGAGTTTAACTCTCAAAGTTGCGGCCCATTTTGGTCTTTACTCTAATAGCCAGTACAAATTATGAACGTGACGGATCTGCTCATGGAGGTATGTTAGGAGTACTGTATTTCATGACCCTGTTTTACCGGATTTTCCCTCTGATTGCAAAGGAGAAGGAAGCTGTGTGCTTTTATGTAAGTATATACTTTAGCATTTGCCGCACAGCTTTCAGATTCTCTACCTTTTTGAAGTCCTTGTTGAATTCCTTTTGCACAAGCTCATGTAAATCAGTCTGTTCAGATTGTGTGTTTGTGACTTCTAATAACATGAATAAAAAATGTTGTAAATAACTATAAAATCGTTTTTTGTTTTTTGTATATGTTTTTTTTTTACATGTAGCTTCTCTGACTAGAGCAGTAGTGGTAAATTGTTGAAGGCAACTGCACAGTTGTTAAGACCAGTTTAAAATTATCTGAAATTATTTTTATTTTATGAAATCTGTCAGTTTTTATATACCTTGTTTTATTGTATATGAGGCAGTTGCACCAGCTGCATAGAAAACATCCTTTTGAATATGAATGATAGTTTAAATTGTTCCTCAATACATTAAATTATTTCTCATTTGTCAAAAGGATAATGCATACATCTAAACACTGAAGTAAATCAATGTATCCGATTTAACCGTGATGTGTGAGGTGACCTTTTGAGCAGTCAAGTTGCTCATGAATGTTGAGCAGCATTTCCCCTTCAGTGCAGGGTTTAAATCTACTTTATGGTTGCTGTATAACCTAAACCAGGTCAAAATATCCTTACAAACTGTGACTTACTGTCTTTTTATTGAATTATGAGAAATCTCTTTGGTAACTAAATTCAGAACACAGAACTTTTGGAGAACTGATTTCATTTGAACACTTATTTTTTTCTTCTTCTGTGTTAATGGGCATACTGTAATTTAGATGCAGTGATGATACCCTAGTTCCCACAGTGGTCCTCAAATTAGTTCTTATATTTCATAGTTCTTCAAAAGTATAATATTTCATATTGAACCTTTGCCAGTGTCTACTAGTTCATATCTAAGCTATTTTCAGATCTGAGTGATAGGTTGTTTTGCTTCCTAACATACTATTTTCACCTGATGTTTGTGTACATGTTATAGAGTTACTAGTTTTAGTATAATCATTATATATGTGATGTGTTGGAGTGAATGTACCTGCTCAAGCATAATTTGTATACAATACAGCCATTTTATTGCTTGTAATCATCATTAATTGTCATAAACAAATTACTAATCTATTCTCAAAAGAGATTAGAATATGAGGTGGGTTATGGTATGGATTTTATGTAAATATTAAAGTATTTTTGTTTCCTGCCTTTTAATTTTTTCATGTTTTTCCTTACAGGTTTTTGCACAGTAGAGTCGATATGCATCTGTCAACATGAAAGAATAGCCATGATACCATCGCAATAAAATGGCTTTTAAGGTTTTAACATTATGCATCCTTGCATCTGATTTTGTACATCTTTGAAGGATTGCATCAGTTTGTGGGAAGTATCTGGTCTGATCAGTAAGGATTTCTTCATTGCGGAGTCACTTCTCATCCTAGCTGCAGTTGTACAGAGTGCTGGAGCCATGGCGAATAATTCTGTGGCGTACAGTGGGGTGAAGAACTCAATGGCAGAAGCCAACCATGACGGGGAGTTTGGATGCACAGTTAAAGACTTACGGGCTCTTATGGAACTGCGGGCCGCTGAGGGATTACATAAAATACAGGATTGTTATGGAGATGCTAAAGGTCTTTGTGTAAGATTGAAAACATCACCGGTTGAAGGTAAGTATTTTTTTCATCTGGAACCATGTCTGTCTGTCTGTCTGTCTGTCTGTCATTCTTGTAATTCTTGACAATGTAGAGGTCATACTGTTGTACTGGTAATAATTTTATGGATCTTGTTTTGAATTTTGTGAGAAACAGGAGCAATATTTGCATAGGTAAATAATACTTTTGAGTTTTCAGTTGTGCACTGCTTGTAAAATAGAAATATCAGGACAGATCTCACAGCAGTCCCTCTTTTGTTATTGATCATTCAAGATTAGAAAACTTACGGCCACAGAACTACATACTTTTTCGATGATCCAGCAATCTGATATCCTTTATCAGTTTTTGGATTGGTCTTCTTGAAAATGTATTCATTTAGACTTTCTTGTTATGGTACTCCATATGAAAGACACTCGGTTACCCGATTACATTTTTTGTCAAGAATTAGTCCTCTCTGGAGATCCTTTTTTACATTGTAATATTCATGGAGAATAATTAAATGTTGATATTTTTGTCTGTTTTATATTTAAAAGAATAGCGGCAAATGTTGTTGAATCCTGCTTTGCTATTCTCAGCAGTAATTTCAAGCAATTTGAAATAAGCAATGGCGTGTATGTGTGTGCGTATATATCAGATCAAGATTTGTAAAGGAGTACGTCAAGGAGACACAAACTCTTCACGTCAACTCTTGAAGAAGTGTTGCACTGGGAAGAAAATGGTAAAAGTTAAACAGGGCTTATTTGAACAACTTACAATTTGCAGATGACATTGGCATATTTGCAAAAACACCTGAAGACCTGCTTGCATCTGAAGTTCTTGGACTTTAAGCAGCAAGAAAACTGGACTTAAAATGAAACGGAGTAAAACAAAAGTCATGTTTAACAGCTTTGTTAAATCTAAGAATTTAAGTAGATCAACATATACTCTTAAGTCAAAAGTTATGTCTACCTTAGACAACAAATCAGTGCAGATGGAGATCTTGGGAATAATCTACGTAGTGTTGTAAGGAAATCTGCCCATTTGCCTGTAGAGAGAAGTATTTGATCAATGCACACTACCAGTGCTCACTTATTGGCTGTGAAATCTGGTCCCTTAATGCAGAACTGATACAGAAATTGCAGATGTCACAAAGAAGTATGGAAACATGTATGGTTGCAATAACAAGAAGACAGAGAAAAATAAATGAATGGATCCGAGAACAAGCCAAAATATGTGACATCATTGAGTGAAAATGTTAAGATGGCAGTAGGCCGGACACATTACAAAACAAACTACACTACACTACGACTACAGAAGCTACTGATTGCATACCAAGAGATGACAAAAAGAACTAGAAGGCGACCACATAAAAGATGGGAAGAATAAACTGTAAACTTTGCAGTTGTGAAAGTACATTCAATCATGTGAAACATTTTGGGAAGCCCTTCATCCAAAATTGGATCAATTTAGGCTGATGGTGGGGTGTGTGTATGTGTGTGTTTTTATATACACAAGTGTGTGCCTGTCTTGACAAAAAATGTTTTTCAGTGGCATGACATATATTTACCAAGGCATGCAACAACTACAGCAAATAAAAATTATAATATGTATAGCATGTTTAATAATCAAATTTATAATTTTCATACTAGTCAATCATTTTTAATAACTCAAATGAATTACATTTAAATTGGATGTTATTTTGCACTCTTTCATATAATTTAATTTGTGTTACTTTAGTTATCTGCATATAGCAAATGTAATTTATTTCAATAAAGAGCTTGTATTCTGAAGAAAAAT
Organism: Amia ocellicauda; assembly: GCF_036373705.1. NCBI lineage: Eukaryota > Metazoa > Chordata > Actinopteri > Amiiformes > Amiidae > Amia > Amia ocellicauda. The sequence goes on along the minus strand of NC_089864.1, from coordinate 19,452,392 downwards.
ACTTTTCTCCTGATTACCTGTTAGCTCCACAAGAGAGTTGCTCACTGTCTTACATCGAGAACAAGAGTGATTAATCTAATTTGCCTGAGCAACCTGTTACACTGCACTGCTGCTGCTGAGTTCAGCTCATGGTGTTGCTTTCCCCAGGGGTATTGCATGCATTGACAATGACATGATTTTCTTAGATGCACACCATTACATAATTATTTAAATAATAGTCCGTAACTGTTAAGATTGTGTGTCTGTGCACAAGATTTATGAGACACACAATGCATGTGTGGCGTACTTAGACGGTCACTCCATTACAGTTTCCCTGATTAATATTTTGAGGTAGATACAGAATGACAGTAAAAACAATATAGACAGAACAGTCAGTAACCATTCAAAATGCAAATTTGGGTCTGTGAATCCAGCCCATGATGTCATCACTGAAATACTGATTCATATCATATTGTGACTTAGTGTATATTTGAAGGTAGTAAATATTAGTCTGTTGCTCATCAGTTATTGGTTCTTCAACAGTAGGCTAATTAACAGTTTCCCTAAAATTGATTGGGCTTAACTTTACTTGGGTCAAGCAATGTTACTTTGTCTGCCAGGATTGTACATCCTTGTCTTACTCTCTATAGATAAAGTAACATGGTTCAGTTTACATAGCTGTCAGCCTCACTATTTCCTTGAGTATCAAGAAGGCAGCGCATGCATAATTTAGAAGATAATCTGATCTGGGATATCAGCATTATAGAATCATTCATATTAAATTACATCAGTTGTTGCATGTATATTTTGGGGGTTGACTTTGCATCTAATACGTTTTCTTCTTGGTTAGTAAATTCAGCTGTTTATCTGCCCACCCAAATATTGTCTGCTGACTAACTCAATTTAATAAGTTCATTTTCTGAGTCTTGTGTAGAATGTCTTGTATGAAACATGCTGCTGTTCAAGCATCTCTATATAGACGTTTCAGTTAATCGCTGTCATGCCCCTGGCTGAACTTGATGCTGAAGGGGGGATTTCGGTTTGATCCCAGATTAAAACTGGACCATTTCTGCAGAGGAGTTCTTGTATTGTTTCACAATTCCTTATACATTTGGGATGTGGGTCATGAACCAACAAATATAGAGCAACATGTTGTTCAGTGAAACTGTACTGATATGTTCCATTTCAATGAATAATTCAATGCAAAAACTAATTTAATTTATTCCAATGAGAATGATAAAACATTGTGTCAGACATGATATAATGGATTCTAGAACAAACATTTTGGAGATGAAAAAGCCTTATTGGTACCTTAACTTCACATTCAAATGTGAAATCCTGCAACTTGACAACAAATGATCTCATAAAATGTAGTAATTTCCCTAAAATAATGCAAACATTTTACAATTATGTACAATTGAATTCTGGGCATTTGCAAATAATCCCTAAGGAACAGCAATGATTAGAAATATTTAACAATTAAGAAACTTTAGTTAATAATTGTATATTAAGCTATCAACTTGTATCACATAATTCTGATTGTTATGAAAAGGTTGCATATTTTACATTTACAGAGGATATGCAAATATTAAACAGTTGCAATTAAATTTCAACAATTTGTGGGTTAAGAAAATATTATACTGCACACAAGTAATAGCTATACTAATTAATACAAACATGTTTGTTACTTGTTCACAGATGGATGGTAAGCAAAACACCTTACTGTACTGTCTATTGTATTACTTTGTGACTTACCAGCTGTACCAGTGTGTAGATTTTTTAACGGCAGAAAATGTGCATTGCGGCATTTTACATAAGCATTGCTAATCTAACACCATTGTATTTGTAAGATTGATCCGTGATGATCTTTGTCTTGCAGAAAAACATTAAATTCAATTAAAGCAGAGGTGACTGTAGTGTATATGGCTTTTCCCCCAGCTGTTTTGTTGCAGTGCATTTGATTAAACATCTAAAGGATCAACATGACATAATTAGCTTATGGGAAGACTTTGCTTCTATTTTTAAAGACTGTATATAATGGGATACTGACATTGATCGTTCATTTGATGTAATTAGACATTATCTGTTTCTCTGAAATTGAAATTCCATAGGTAGAAGAGGCCTAAACATCACTAATTGCTTCCCTTTCTGTCAATCATGCTAACCTACAACGGCTGTAAAAGCAACTGTGTATATATGTGTGTGTGTGTGTGTGTGTACACTCACCTAAAGGATTATGGCATGTGGCATGGTTGTTGGTGCCAGACGGGCCGGTCTGAGTATTTCACAATCTGCTCAGTTACTGGGATTTTCACACACAACCATTTCTAGGGTTTACAAAGAATGGTGTGAAAAGGGAAAAACATCCAGTATGCGGCAGTCCTGTGGGCGAAAATGCCTTGTTGATGCTAGAGGTCAGAGGAGAATGGGCCGACTGATTCAAGCTGATAGAAGAGCAACTTTGACTGAAATAACCACTCGTTACAACCGAGGTATGCAGCAAAGCATTTGTGAAGCCACAACACGTACAACCTTGAGGCGGATGGGCTACAACAGCAGAAGACCCCACCGGGTACCACTCCTCTCCACTACAAATAGGAAAAAGAGGCTACAATTTGCACAAGCTCACCAAAATTGGACAGTTGAAGACTGGAAAAATGTTGCCTGGTCTGATGAGTCTCGATTTCTGTTGAGACATTCAGATGGTAGAGTCAGAATTTGGCGTAAACAGAATGAGAACATGGATCCATCATGCCTTGTTACCACTGTGCAGGCTGGTGGTGGTGGTGTAATGGTGTGGGGGATGTTTTCTTGGCACACTTTAGGCCCCTTAGTGCCAATTGGGCATCGTTTAAATGCCACGGCCTACCTGAGCATTGTTTCTGACCATGTCCATCCCTTTATGACCACCATGTACCCATCCTCTGATGGCTACTTCCAGCAGGATAATGCACCATGTCACAAAGGTCCAATCATTTCAAATTGGTTTCTTGAACATGACAATGAGTTCACTGTACTAAACTGGCCCCCACAGTCACCAGATCTCAACCCAATAGAGCATCTTTGGGATGTGGTGGAACGGGAGCTTCGTGCCCTGGATGTGCATCCCACAAATCTCCATCAACTGCAAGATGCTATCCTATCAATATGGGCCAACATTTCTAAAGAATGCTTTCAGCACCTTGTTGAATCAATGCCACGTAGAATTAAGGCAGTTCTGAAGGTGAAAGGGGGTCAAACACTGTATTAGTATGGTGTTCCTAATAATCCTTTAGGTGAGTGTATGTATGTATGTATGTATGTATGTGTGTGTGTGTGTGTGTATATATATATATATATATATATATATATATATATATATATATATATATATATATATATATATATAAATACTGTATTTTTTGTGTGTATAAATTAAGGTTGTCCAATTGTTTTTATACTGTTTTTCACCCTGGTTTGGAGTACCCAGTAATTCACCACTAGAACTCCTGTTTCAGGAGGAATGCCCTCCACAGGCCATCAAAGCCTTCCACTGTTCTTTGCACTGCAAGCCATAAATGTGTACTGTCCACCTTTCATATCGGTGGGTGGATTTCCTGTAGATGGAACCGCTTAAAACCCTGACCCTGAAGGCAACTAAGAGTCCACAGGGGGTCATGTTACTATTGGAGAGCACAGTTATCCAAGCACCCCCCCTGGAAACAAACCAAACACTCAATGTCACAGGCGGGATGCTAGACCAGCTCCCTCTCACCTGTAACGGCATGGCATGCACCCAGGCTGTGCTCTGTGGAAGCCTGCTAGACCCCAAACATTTTGCTTGCATTCACATGGAATACATCTACAATCCATGTGAAGGGATGCTTCACACCTAGTTTGTTTGGAGAGGCTAATTCACACTAGAATGCAGTTTGTTGTAGAAGGTGTGAAATGTCATAAAAGGGGACTAGTATTCACCTTAAAAGCTCTTGAATTGATTATGATGGGGGTAGTGCAATGTGTTTTTCTCTCCAAGTGTGAGTTCAATTGCATGAGGATTTGCAATGCAATAAAATCAAACTGACTGGTGATGTCCTGAATACATATAATTTTATTTATTAGGTTTTAAATGAGCACTGAAGTTTACTGTATAATTTACAACTATACTACATGTCGACAAGTCTTTCTGCCTTGACTCACTTATTCCGCGCTCATATTGAGATGACAGCCTGATCAACAGTGATTGATAGGGGCTGCTAACAACTTGCTAATGCCACTGGCCATGCAATAACTGACTAAAAATGTAAATATCTCCTCATTGCACATTATTGCAGAACAAAAACTGGTAATCTGATTTTGATCCTGACATTCTACCTCCAGATATTACTAATATACACAGACCATAGTTATTGCACGTATATAAGCTCCCTTATACATGTGCTTTACCTCTTCAGGGACTGAACCACTTGGTCCTTGAAGACTTAAGTGCAACAAATACCTACATTTCCAACATTGTATCCATTGGGTTGCCTCTTGGAGTTTCTTGGAGACAATCTCTTCGAAACATTATGGCTAAGACAAGTTTATTCCTAAATGTTACTGTGATGGTTTCAAGTAAAGCAACATTGACTAATCATTAATTAATACCCATTAACTTATTTTAATGTGGTTTTGGGGAATGCCCAGTGTAATTTTTTGTCCTGATTCTGACAGCAATGTGAATTGAAGAGTGCTCCTATGCGAAGTAATACACTGAAAGTTGTCTGAATTAAGTTTGCCAGTATTAATATGTTCTAATCAATAAAAACAGTTAGTGCTGTCATTTAACAAAAGCCATGTGAAGTCTTCATTGGTAAAATACTTTTAAGGATTATACTAAAAAGGAGTTTGGTTTGTGGGTGATAATTGTTTTGAAGAACAAACATGTATCCATATACTGATTTTCTAATTGAATTCGGTATTTAATATAAAATTGTTAAAATTCCAAGAAAGTGACAGAGCTGTTGAGTGTTAAAGTGTCCCTTTACCAGAACTGGTACATTCACTTTAGTAATGTGCTTTATAAGGACATGGCTGAGGAATTTTAAATTTATATAATGTATCCACTGTTGCAGTTTGCAGGCACAACATGGTTTTACAAAATAGATATATTTAATAGATGCTGGTGAGGTAGGATGTTTGTATTTGTAAACAATATACTTTTGTGAAAGGGTAAGTCTAGCATTTATTTCAAAATGTACAAAGCAAGCTAGTATTCTGCACATTTCTACAGATTTTTGTCATTTAGGTCAATACTTCCAAGATATTAAGTTTTAAGTTATCATCAGCTTAGTGTAGTACCTCACTATACATACTTTCCTCAAAACATGAATTTACTATATATGTATGTCAAGAGTAATGCAAAGTGAAGCTGTGTTTAATTAATGTAAATAAAATAATTATTTGTTGGTCAATAAGTTCAACTCTGTCCAGGATAAATGGTCAGTGCTCAGAATTTTTATGCACATTACAGTAATCACAAAGTTCAATCCTTTCTGTAATGATTACTATAATAGCTGAATGTAGCACTTAATTAATTTTACATTAAAGCTGTTATGTCTTCACAATTTTCATTTTGTTTCTGTACAGATCTATGTAGACCATTGACATATAACCTTATACAGTGAAAAACAAATGTGATTAGAGATCTGCACATTTACAATGCGTTAGTCTTTTAACTATGGACTGCCTGTGTGTACTGTCATACGTTTTAATTTCCATTGTGATTTGACACAATGACAAAGGTTCAATGGTGTATTTGTCATCCTTGTATCCAAAGAGCATTTTTCCAAAGAAGCTGCATGTTTAGAATTAAGTTATTCAAACAACCAAATCATTTAGAGAATGACAGAGTAATTGACTGTTGTATACATTTTCACCTTGAATTAAAGGTGTAGGCCTACATATTTATGTACCCCCTCCCACTGATACTGTATTCCTTAGAAATCTGCTGTTCCTTGCAAACAGTTCACAGAAGCTGTTTGGTGCATTAGTGCTTTGCAATAGCAATAGATGGCAGGCATTTAAGCAAAAATTAATATATAAAGTTTAAGCATGCATTCATACATACTTTCTAAAAAGCCTTTTGCATTTAGGTAATTCAGGATATTAAATGGATTTAAAAATGAAAAGGGATATCTAATTGGCAAGATTTGTATACATTCATAAGAAAATCCTTAGCTAATCTTTTGGATCTTGTAGCAGCTAGACCTGCATTTTACACACCATAGATTTGCTTGAAACCACTCCAGGACTGCATAGTTGAGTGATATCTTGATATTGAGAAGCGACAGAGATTTACTACATTTAATAGACATTGTGTTGATATTGCAACACAGGAGCACACAGGTAGTTAGTGCTGGGAATTTAACTCCCACGGCCCAGCTCCTCTTGGTACTGCTTTGCCACAAGGTTGAGAAGGTGTGAGCTGTAGTCAAGAAGTATATCAACCCCAGTTGTCTTTGAAACTGATGTTTTTTGCAAGAAAAATCACCAAATAAATATGAACATTGGAAGAAATTCCGCCCCCAAAATAATTTTTCTAAACACTCCTAATTGCTTGCCAATTAATGATGTGGAAGAGTTTAATTTAGACTGCTATGCCACAACAATGTATTAAACGTGCACAAAGCAGACTGAGCAGGTTTGGGTTGTCTAGGTTTCTTAACCACAATTAAATAAATGCACAATGATCCAAAGCCAATAGCTATATCAGAGTATTCTATTAAGTTGAAACTAAAATAAGAAGGGACAGTGGTCTTTCAGGAAGCGTGTTAAAAATGTGTTGAAAATCCCTTCATTTTAACATCTCTGTGATTCTCTGAAACGGCAACTTGTGAAGTTTCCACACAGGCTACCAGAAACTTGGTTTGGTGCAATATGCGCTCTCCATCAAAAGGCAGTTGTAACTGTCACCTCTGTTTCAGAGATCATTTAGTCCAAAAGTGTAAATGGTATAGCATGCTGTCCCACATCTCATGTAGATATGAGGAGAAACAAACCTACAAGAAAACCTTTCAAGTCCAAAGATCCATCATCCACTGCATTATCAACTTTAAAGCAAAACCTTCTTTCAGTGAGAATCATGAGATTGTCCTGAAATTGTTACAGTTTTGTAAATCTAGTAGGAATTATTTAATTTCCTTGTCTTTTCCAAAATTCTGTGGTAGAACTAAAATTAGAACATTTAACAATGGTAATCGAAATTACAGTTTTATAATACAATGTTGTATAATGTAATGAACCCTTCATTAGACCCAGCAATGCAGTATTAAAGTTCATAATAATTATTATGAATGTTTTAGAGTTGTTAGACTAATTGCCCTATCTGTATTAACTGAAGATTTGGATGTTTAAGAAGAAGAAGAAAAAATAGATGAAAAACAAAGGAAGAGCCAAAATTAGAATATTGCCCAATATACACTCACCTAAAGGATTATTAGGAACACCTGTTCAATTTCTCATTAATGCAATTATCTAACCAACCAATCACATGGCAGTTGCTTCAATGCATTTAGGGGTGTGGTCCTGGTCAAGACAATCTCCTGAACTCCAAACTGAATGTCTGAATGGGAAAGAAAGGTGATTTAAGCAATTTAGAGCGTGGCATGGTTGTTGGTGCCAGACGGGCCGGTCTGAGTATTTCACAATCTGCTCAGTTACTGGGATTTTCACGCACAACCATTTCTAGGGTTTACAAAGAATGGTGTGAAAAGGGAAAAACATCCAGTATGCGGCAGTCCTGTGGGCGAAAATGCCTTTTTGATGCTAGAGGTCAGAGGAGAATGGGCCGACTGATTCAAGCTGATAGGAGAGCAACTTTGACTGAAATAACCACTCGTTACAACCGAGGTATGCAGCAAAGCATTTGTGAAGCCACAACACGTACAACCTTGAGGCGGATGGGCTACAACAGCAGAAGACCTCACCGGGTACCACTCATCTCCACTACAAATAGGAAAAAGAGGCTACAATTTGCACAAGCTCACCAAAATTGGACAGTTGAAGACTGGAAAAATGTTGCCTGGTCTGATGAGTCTCGATTTCTGTTGAGACATTCAGATGGTAGAGTCAGAATTTGGCGTAAACAGAATGAGAACATGGATCCATCATGCCTTGTTACCACTGTGCAGGCTGGTGGTGGTGGTGTAATGGTGTGGGGGATGTTTTCTTGGCACACTTTAGGCCCCTTAGTGCCAATTGGGCATCGTTTAAATGCCACGGCCTACCTGAGCATTGTTTCTGACCATGTCCATCCCTTTATGACCACCATGTACCCATCCTCTGATGGCTACTTCCAGCAGGATAATGCACCATGTCACAAAGGTCGAATCATTTCAAATTGATTTCTTGAACATGACAATGAGTTCACTGTACTAAACTGGCCCCCACAGTCACCAGATCTCAACCCAATAGAGCATCTTTGGGATGTGGTGGAACGGGAGCTTCGTGCCCTGGATGTGCATCCCACAAATCTCCATCAACTGCAAGATGCTATCCTATCAATATGGGCCAACATTTCTAAAGAATGCTTTCAGCACCTTGTTGAATCAATGCCACGTAGAATTAAGGCAGTTCTGAAGGTGAAAGGAGGTCAAACACAGTATTAGTATGGTGTTCCTAATAATCCTTTAGGTGAGTGTATGTTGTAATTAGGTATGGTGATAATGATGATGGCTATTATCTAACTGTTAAAGATTAGTTGTTAAGAGAAATATTTTTACAAATGTATCTGAAATATGCATTACAATTAAATTCAGCGATCATATTAAGGTTATATTTTAGTCCTTGCTAGGGTTTGGCTTTGAATCTCCAGTAAAGTAAATGTAAAGTAAATCTTGAAATTGTTGTGTTTGGCTATGGTTGGGGGTTAAATTTATATTAGATATTAGATATTATAACATGAATATTGTAAATCATGTTGTATTGTCACTTATTTCCATTTGTCACTGCAGTCCAGTATCTCAGTTCAGATTAAAGATTCTGGTTATTATTTGTGTGTTGTGTTAATTAGGCCTATATAAAGTGAAGCTTTCAGGAACCTATTTAATTGAAATAAGTGTCAGTGTGCCCCCAGCCAGTGATTGGGGAAATGGTAGAATATGATTTAATGAAAAGTGGAGTTCTAGGTAATAATACTTAATGTATAGTACTGTGCAAAAGTTTTAGGCAGGTGTGAAAATGCTTTCAAAAATAGACATGTTAATAGATTATATATATATATATATATATATATATATATATATATATATATATATATATATATATATATATATATAAATTAACTAAATGCAAAGTGAGTGAACAGAAGAAAAATCTAAATCAAATCCATATTTGGTGTGACCACCCTTTGCCTTCAAAACAGCATCAATTCTTCTAGGTACACTTGCACACAGTCAGGGATTTTGTAGGCATATAGTCAGGTGTATGATTAAACAATTATACCAAACAGATGCTAAAGATCATCAATTCAATATGTAGGTTGAAACAAAGACAGGGGTTTCCAGATGTGCTGTCCAAGCTCTTTTGAAGAAGCACAAAGAAACGGGCAATGTGGAGGACCGTAGACGCAGTGGTCTGCCAAAGAAACTTACTGCAGCAGATGAAAGACACATCATGCTTACTTCCCTTCCCTTCCGCAATCAGAAGATGTCCAGCAGTGCCATCAGCTCAGAATTGGCAGAAAACAGTGGGACCCTGGTACACCCATCTACTATCCGGAGAAGTCTGGTCAGGTGTGGCCTTCATGGAAGACTTGCAGCCAAAAAGCCATACCTCCGACGTGGAAACAAGGCCAAGGGACTCAGCTGTGCACAAAAACACAGGAACTGGGGTGCAGAAAAATGGCAGCAGGTGCTCTGGACTGATGAGTCAAAATGTGAAATATTTGGCTGTAGCAGAAGGCAGTTTGTTCCTGAAGGGCTGGAGAGCGGTACACGAATGAGTGTCTGCAGGCAACAGTGAAGCATGGTGGAGGTTCCTTGCAAGTTTGGGGCTGCATTTGTGCGAATGGAGTTGTGGATTTGGTCAGAATTAATTGTCTCCTCAATGCTGAGAAGTACAGGCAGATACTTATCCATCATCCAATACCATCAGGGAGGCATCTGATTGGCCCCAAATGTGATGTGATGGTATGGCCCACACAGAGTCCTGATCTCAACATCATCGAGTCTGTCTGGGATTACATGGAGAGAGAAGCAACTGAGGCTGCCTAAATCCACAGAAGAACTGTGGTTAGTTCTCCAAGATGTTTGGGCCAACCTACCTGCTGAGTTCCTTCAAAAACTGTGTGCAAATGTACCTAGAAGAATTGATGCTGTTTTGAAGGCAAAGTGTGGTCACACCAAATATGGATTTGATTTAGATTTGTCTTCTGTTCACTCACTTTGCATGTAGTTAATTGATAAATATAACCTATTATCATGTCTATTTTTGAAATCATTCTTACTTTACAGCATTTTTTCACACCTGCCTAAAACTTCTGCACAGTACTGTGAATCACTTCTGTGTTGGCGAGGTTTCTTTTTCACATGTCCATTGTACTTCGAAATGAGTGATAAACTTATAATTAGCTCTGAGAGACTCCATAGCAGACAGTTAAGTTTTTTGTGTTTGATGCTGGTGTTAATGCATCATGTGGAAATAAAATCTGTGAACTATGCACTTTTCCAGTATTTTAGTTTACTACGTATTTCAAACTATGTTCAAACAAATGTTCAAATATATACAGTGATTTAAACAAATACTGATAGATAATGATGCTGATGATGGGACAGGGTCAAGTGACTAACTTCCAGTAAAGGAAAATCTAAGATATATAGCATATACAAGTAAACGTTACATTACCATATTTGTGTGTACATGATTCTTTCCTTCGGTATACTGTGTGATTGTACATCATGGTGGTATGGGGATGCATGTTAATGTAATAATACAGTAATACTTAGGGGTTATCCATGGCAATCATACTCCATGTTGATTACACAAAAAATGTTACTACCTGAAATAAAATCTACCTGCCCCTCATGACTAGTTCCATACATACTTATTTATACCTAATGCATACATATGATCTTGGAGGAAGCAAACTATTGGTGATTATAACCTAAATAGAATACTCGCCAAATACAACACACTAATCATTGGCATTGTCAAAGCCCTTTACCTTATATACAGAAATGTGCCGTATATTCCTGGCTTCTTGCCCATGGTGAGCTATTCCATTTAAAAGCAAATTGATGATGGAATGCTCCTTAAAAATTAAATAGCACTTTGCTGTCAGCATGTTTTCATACGAACTGTTGGGAATCAAAGTAAACAACGGAGAACACTACTGAAGCATTGCGGGATAAACCTTTGCCCTTTGGTTTAGTGATAAGAATGAGTCATTGCGGCTTCATCTCCTCAGGGAAGAGTATATCCCTCCCCTTCCCCAATTACAGTCGATGATCACAGCTTGTGTTCTGTGGAGTTCAAATCCTCCAATGTGACTCAGTAAACTGACCCTCTCAGAATTGGGAGGCTGTTCGTTTGCTTTGTTCAGATAACTGCTTTTGCTGGCGCCTTCTGCCTTATACCAATGCAATATGACCTGGAATATCACTGTGAGATATTGCCATAAATTCCTCCTAATATGCAAACTATCAATATGGTCTAATTTGATTTCATGAAAAACTGTAAACCTTGTGCAAATACTAGCTAATGAAACACTTGTGTAGTGCATTTGTTATTGTATTGATCTGTCCGTTTACTGATAAAATAACTGGCACCTTTTATCCAATCTATGTAAGTCTTGAAATTAATTTACATGAAGTACCCTTTTTCAATAATCTGAATGTTTGGTTTGTGTTTTACATTGGTCTGACCCATTCATTTATTCCTTGTTTTTTAGGTTTAAGCGGAAATACTGCAGACATTGAAAGAAGGCAAGCAGTGTTTGGACAGAACTTTATACCTCCAAAGAAGCCAAAAACATTTCTACAATTAGTATGGGAAGCCTTGCAAGACGTAACATTAATTATTCTAGAAGTTGCAGCCATAGTTTCATTAGGCCTTTCTTTTTATCACCCTCCAGGTGGCGACTCGGAAGGTAAGACACAAATGTATCACTTTTAATGAGTTGGGGGAGTATGTGTTCATCAGAGGCCAGCAATACAGAATTGGTTCTTTATCCTAAATGAATTATTCTGACTGGAAATGGGCCTATATATACGAATTAAACAGGGGAAAGAAAATATGCAATATGGTGCCACAACTACTGTGTACTTGTTCAATAACTCATTTAATTCAAATTTGATTTAAACTTTATGCTTTAATAGTGTTGGGATAACCTAATTGACAGATATTTTGGACTTTACTGTAACATGGAAATACCAAATCTGAACTCCAGTAGGGCTTACAATAAGAAAAATGTAGCTCGTGCTCAGTTCACATATATTATGGGCTTATCTTTCATGTATGGTATAAACTACATGGATTTTTTTGCATCCTTTCATTCTTCATGCAAGCTTGTCTCATGGGGGAAAAAAAAAAACTGAATGTATCATTTTGTGCATCAGCAGCATATCCTTGTATAGTTTGATTTATTAATCTGCTGCTGTGCTGCATATGAAGCGAGAATTAGCATATGTAATGTACTGCTTTATTCATTGTGATATTGTACCCCCATCTGTCAAATACCAGAAGCTTTTGGAACAAATCAGACTTGAACCTTGGTTGCCTTTCTCACCCAAAATGAAAGTTGTGTAGAAGCACTGATTGTGATTAGCCTTTTACAACACCTGGAGCTGCACTACACCCCAAAACTGTAACAGCCTTTCTTATAGACATTATCCACACCCATCATTCATCCATCGGAGCCAAACCAAAAGTATATCGGGTCTGCCTTGTTGATGTTGTATGGTGGAAATGTAGATCCACCATTGGACAGACACAAATCTAGTCAAAGTGAGAATGATGCAGTAATTCCATGCATCACTGTACGTCTGGGATTTGTGTAAATGTAATGACCGTTAGTGCTGAGATGTGACTGTGCTTCATATTCCTTTCCACAGTCTGTGGCACAGCAGCTGGAGGGGTGGAGGACGAAGGGGAATCGGAAGCGGGATGGATCGAAGGGGTGGCCATTCTCCTGTCTGTGATCTGTGTGGTACTAGTAACCGCTTTCAATGACTGGAGTAAAGAGAAACAGTTCCGTGGATTACAAAGCCGAATTGAACAAGAACAGAAATTTACGGTGGTCAGAGGCGGCCAAGTCATCCAGATTCCTGTGTCAGAAATTGTTGTTGGTGACATTGCTCAAGTCAAATATGGTATGATTTTATGCATTTGGAAGCCGTATTGTCATTTGTACCTTTTGAGGAGAAAAAACTTGTTGAAATTAAACTGGAAAATGTATAGGTTTGCAGAGTCAGACTACATTTATATCTGATTGCATGTTTTAGATATCCTGTGTGGTGGTGCAGAATGCTATACGAGTAATTTAAATTGTCAGCAATTTTTGCAATAGATGTGTAATTAACATCCTTGCTCTGTGCACCGGTTGTGTAGTGGGTTAAGGGGGAAAAACAAGGGCAGATTACAACCTCTCTGACACTTATTGTATCCATAAACTTCTTTATTAAAAAAAAAATCATACTTACTAATAGGGAAGATGTTTGATCTATTTATTAACATACACATCTCTTGTTCCAGGTGACCTCCTACCTGCAGACGGTGTTCTAATTCAAGGCAATGATCTTAAAATCGACGAAAGCTCGCTCACCGGGGAGTCTGACCATGTCAAGAAAAATTTAGAAAAGGATCCGTTGCTTTTGTCAGGTATTTCAAACTCTTACAGGCAATCTAAAATCAAAATATTTACCAAGCTGGTATTTGACTAGTAAAATGTTCAAACTGGATGATCTAGTTACACTTATTTTTAATGATTGTTTGTTTTACCTTTTAATACATTTCAAATAATAAACTGTGTTTGTCATGTTGTTTATGAGTTGATGTCATGTAATTGTGTGTGTTTTGTTAATGTCATTATTGGAATCTTCCCTCCTTTGGTGGCTGACACTGAGATTGTATTTCCACACTGCATGCAAATGTTTAGTACCCATAAATGACTGGTTGTGTTTAATCCCAGTTTGTGGAATACATTTGCAGTTTTAGGTAGTACTAAAATGCCCTGAATCAGAACCCCATTGAAAGCTGCATTTTGATGAAGAGTGTAATGATATAACCACTAAGCAAGTCCTTAGTGGAATAATTTCCAAGGGTTCTATTGTGCATGTGAGACAGTGTGTTAGAAGGGCTCATATTTTTAAGTGCTGTACTGTTTTTGGCATGTATTGCTCTGACTTGGATCAGTAGATTTGCTGCCATCTGATGGCCAAGGATACTGATGAAGTGAAAAGGGGAATGTTTGCCATCAAATGCCACATAAGGTGAATATAGGCTTTTCAGGGCTCCACTGTTATACCCAAGATATTTAATTGTCTTTGGGAGCTACTGGTCTCCTTCTATACCAGAAGGCCTTTTTTATGTGCTTTATTCAGTGCAAATAGATATTATGCAATTATTGGTGCAGATGCAAGAATGAGATATGTCAATGTTGATAATCCCCTATCCTTTCATCTGTTCTCTCCATTTTAACTGCAGCTTGAATGGGCTTTTCTAATACCTTTATCAGCTGCTGCCTGAATGCTGTTACAATAAATCATAAATCTAGAAATACACAAAATTGAAATACAGGTCTTTAAATCAAATGTTGTCTTGTACGTTGCTTTCCATCAGAGCATAAAACTGAAGTCTGAAAATGAAACCCAGACAATTCAAAACTGAGTTATTGTACTTAGGTTATGCAAAGGATATGAGAATGCCTTCCATCACTTTGTGTGGCAAGTTGAATGACACATTTTCAGGTTTGGTAGAAATGGTTTTATTTTCTTGTTTTCAGGTACCCATGTAATGGAGGGATCTGGGAAGATGGTTGTCACAGCTGTAGGAGTGAACTCACAAACTGGAATAATCTTCACTTTACTTGGGGCAGGAGAAGATGATGAAAAAGACAAGGAAAAGGAAGAAAAGGACAAGAAAAAAGACAAGAAAAGTATGTAAGAGTTACACAACCTGTCTGTCCATAGTCAACATGAAAACTACTGATTTCTTAGACTTACATGATATTGAAGATTAAATTAGACTGTATTTGAGCATTATATGTCTAGTCTATCAACAATTTGATATTTCAATTTTATTTTTTTAAATGCAAGTCTTGAGGAAAGTCAGATACAGGAGACAGGTAGAAAAGTCAGGATTACTACAATAATACAAAGTATTTTCAGGCAAGGATATTGAGCTTGGGGAAGCTAGGTTCCCATTAGATTCAGTAGTTTGATTGTTTATTTCAGAATAATCTACCTTTAAATCCTGTACGTTCGGCAGCTTTTTTTTTTATTGATATATGTATATAGGCCGATATTTATTCCTGTTAGATTTGTTGCTTACTATGATCACTTCAAAATGCAGTCTCTAGCACATTTGTCCAAGGGGAATAAATATTACAGCACCACCATATAATTACATATAATTATTTTTACATTATGTATTATTTTTGTACATCTTCCCAATACATCTACAATATGTATACCAGAAACTATTTAAATGGCAGTTTTTGTTGTAATAGAAATATGTAGCAATATTGCAGCTCCAGCAAAGATGTCTTTTGCTCTGCAATTTTGCCTTCATCCATTTAATTTGACTTTTACATTTTATTCCTTGTAACTTTAACAAGGATGTCCTCAAAATATTGTTTTATTATGCTGTTAGTGTTAGTCTAAATCCTCTATAAACATTGAGAATATAATCGGTCTTTGGTGATCTTCATGAATAATGTAATTTTTCTGATCCAAATTCCTTTCAGGCAAGAAACAAGATGGAACGACTGAAAACCGCAACAAAGGTATGCCCTGAAATGTTGAACATGGTGTGTGGAATAGCTGGTGACTCTTCCAAGTAAACTATTAAGTATTAAACCTTATAGTAAATGAAGTGGAAGAAGACACGCTTACTAATTTAAGCTAAATCTTGATGGAAAATGCTGGTTTTCTAATTGTAACAGTCAGTGTAACTTTCATATTCAATATAAAAACTGCTGGAAAATAAGTGTCAAGCTGCTTAAATACGTGTACACCATGTACATTTTGTTGTATTGATAGCTGTTGCTAAGTGATAATGTGCATGTAAACTTAATCTATTATATAATATTTGGTCCCCATTAGTTAACGTTGTGCAGTTGGTAATACTGTGGCTCAGGACTGCACATTTCCATAAACATTTCATAAACATTAAACATCATGCAAAGGTTTACAAATGCTTTTTGTAACTTTAAGGTTAGCATTGCAGTATGAATGGATTTTAAGTGCGTTGTATCTTCCCTCTCAGCTAAAGCTCAGGATGGAGCTGCCATGGAGATGCAGCCGCTGAAGAGTGAGGATGGAGGAGATGGAGATGACAAGGAAAAAAGAAAATCCAATATGCCAAAGAAAGAGAAATCTGTTCTTCAAGGGAAGCTTACTAAACTAGCAGTCCAAATTGGCAAAGCAGGTGAGACGTCAAGCAGGACACCGTTCCCTTTAATCTGCACAGTTTAATTTATTATTGTCTAATCTCTTTTATGCATTACAATAATATACAACATTGATATGTTTCCCCCTCTTCCTCAGGGCTGGTGATGTCTGCCATTACCGTCATCATTCTTGTGTTGTTTTTCGTCATCGACACCTTCTGGATCCAGGGCATTCCGTGGCTCAAGGAGTGCACACCCATTTATATCCAGTATTTTGTGAAGTTCTTCATCATTGGTGTCACTGTATTGGTTGTTGCAGTACCTGAGGGTCTTCCGCTTGCAGTTACTATTTCTCTGGCTTACTCTGTCAAAGTAGGTGACACTCGCATACAAACAACGTTAATAACTTTAGCGTCTATTGATTACAAAATAAATAAAACCACAGACAGATCTCTCCATGCTAAAGAATATTATTTTATATGAATAAAATAGTTTTAACCCTAGCTGGCATTTTTCCAGTTGGACTATTTTTTCTTTCTAGCTTTCCTTCTTTTCATCCCTGCTCCACAAGTTGTAAATCAATTTGTCTTCCTGAAAACAACCCTCATACTAATGCATTCTCAGGCCATCTGCTTCTTTTCTCACTGTGAGTCCAGACAGCAGTCCTATACTATTGTAAGAAGGACTAATGTGTCTCTCACTGATAACAGTATGACCTCACAGGTGCCCTATAAGGCACAGAGGTCACTGTTGCAGTCTGAGACTAAAGTTTTTTTTTTTGTTTTTTTTTTCTCTCTTTCAGAAAATGATGAAAGACAATAATCTGGTCAGACATCTCGATGCCTGTGAAACCATGGGAAATGCGACTGCGATCTGTTCTGACAAAACTGGAACTCTAACCATGAACAGAATGACTGTTGTTCAAGCATTCATTGGGGACAGACATTACAGACAGATCCCTGAACCAGGTTCTATTCCTGAGTTCATAATGGACCTCCTTGTTACAGGGATTGGGGTTAACTGTGCTTACACTACTAAAATCCTGGTAATTATGAACTAATTAATATGTTCTGTTTACAGTGAGAAGGTATTAACTGGATATTTGGGGAGTCATTTTTTTGTAATTGAATGTTTTCCTCTCAACAGTAAAGCTATCCCTGTATCCCCATATTTATTTTTGGGTTTTCATACACATTAAATAACCAGTCATGTAACCAGTAATGGTAGCTCTTATACAGGTCAAAACCTTTAAAATTGCTATAAAAAATCGGCTAGTATTTGATCACAGGCTTTTTATTTCGACACCCATAATGCTTACAAACCTGAAGGTAAATGAACTCATAACCTCTTAAGGACTACAGTAATGTGTATGAAATCAAATTGAGTATTTATATTAATGAATAGTGTTTTTAATACTTTTAATACTCAAATATTAATTTAAATTTTATTTCAGGATGGAAAAATTGTATCAGTTGTTCAGGGCAGAGAAATCTATTGTAATTTGTTTGTTTTTAGCCTTCAGGGCAGTATTATAAAGTTTCTCAAGTTATAGAATGCTTTTTAATGCACTTGTTTTATAAAAATGCAATTGCTTGATTGATCGAAACACATGCTTCTTATCATCAGCCTCCCGAGAAGGAAGGTGGTCTGCCACGCCATGTAGGGAACAAAACTGAATGTGCCTTGCTGTGGTTCACCCTTGATTTAAAGAGAGACTACCAGGCCGTACGGAATGAAATCCCTGAAGAAAAGCTCTACAAAGTCTACACTTTTAACTCGGTCAGGAAGTCCATGAGCACAGTGCTGAAGAACTCGGATGGAAGCTACCGCATGTTCAGCAAAGGGGCCTCAGAGATCCTCCTGAAGAAGTATGGAAACTTCAAAGTCTTCTGTAGTTTATCTGCCCGCTGCATTTGAATTCACGGGAGTCGTAAACGAGCTTCCATCAGAAATATATATTGGTTGGAGGTCATACAGCAGTTCCACTTGCTCATTTTTAATTAAATATTTGATCTTTACCAGGAAAAATATAATTATATCGGTAACTTCTTGATCAAAACAAACTATTTCAATGTGTCCCTAAGTGTTTTTTTCCATCTGTTCCTCTGTAGGTGTTATAAGATTATCAATGCGAACGGCGAAGCCAAAGTTTTTAGGCCCAGGGATCGGGATGATATGGTGAAGAAAGTTATTGAGCCTATGGCCTCAGAAGGACTGAGAACTATTTGCTTGGCATATAGAGATTTCCCAGCGGGAGAATCGGAGCCCGAATGGGACAACGAGAACGACATCTTAACCAGTCTGACCTGCATTTGTGTCGTGGGGATTGAGGACCCAGTCAGACCTGAGGTAAGGGTGCGAGACATGGTACGGGTTATACCTTCCCAATTCTTTAGCAGTTGGGAACCAGAGCAGAGGGTGCAAAGGGAGTATAAGAAATATGGCAGGGTGACTTCCACTTAAGTCTACATAGTGTAACCAAGCAACTGAATATCAGATTGTGATTTTCTGGGCCTGTGCTTGTGTAGATGCATTACTGTAGTCCTGCTGTTAATAACAACTAAACGGAACAGGCAAGCGATGTAGTCAACATTTTTGTTTGAGGCAGTTTCCGTAAAGCTTATTGTAATCTCCCATTTTTCATATATCAGGTTCCAGATGCTATAAAGAAGTGTCAGCGTGCAGGCATCACAGTTCGTATGGTGACAGGGGACAACATAAACACAGCCCGTGCGATCGCCACAAAATGTGGGATTCTGAATCCTGGGGATGACTTTTTGTGCTTGGAAGGCAAGGAATTCAACAGGCGGATACGAAATGAGAAGGGAGAGGTGAGTTGTTGTTTTGGTGTGTGTGTTGTCATGTAATTAGCCATTTTTATTTGTGTCGATATCTTTAAATGATTAACTCTATGCTCTTTCCAGATCGAGCAGGAGCGCATTGATAAGATCTGGCCTAAGCTCCGAGTGCTAGCAAGATCTTCTCCTACTGACAAACACACACTAGTAAAAGGTACTTTCAAATGTATGCATGATTATTATAATGCTATGTGGATTATAACCTTCATATAACAGTAAATAGGTTTGAAGGTCCTAAACTGCACATGTAGTTATTGCAGTGTGATAGTGTGGGTCTCTATCTCAAGGTTTCAACCAGGGACATTTTCTTTGAGAAGTAATCCTTGCCTGCCATTAGGTATTGTGAGACTTCAGAAAACCGTCTAGTGCCTCTTGAATACTTGGGATTTTATACTGAGCTTCTGTGCATTTGATAACACAATACCACACAATGTCACAAGGTTTTGAGTGCCAGACAGTGGTTGATGGAGAATAGTGTGCTGAAGAGTCCTGACCTCAATTTGATAAAACCTCTGGGCTTAAATACAATGGCAAATCAGAAGAATTTGCACCTCCAGCGTATTGAGTAGTACATGTCTGTTATAGACAGATAATTAAATGTCATGAGTAGTGGGTAGAACACGGGTATTAACTATGATTTGATCTCATTACATTTCTTTGAGCAGACTATAACCTTTATTACAGGTATCATTGACAGCACGGTAGTAGAACAAAGGCAAGTTGTTGCCGTGACAGGAGATGGTACAAATGATGGACCAGCGCTGAAGAAAGCAGATGTTGGCTTTGCTATGGTATGTTTGTACTGCTTTTCTACTAAGTCGTAATTAAACCATTTTAGCTTTACACTTCCCCAACATTTAAGTGACAATTCAAACCACATACTGCAGTTAAAATTAATATGCACTGTGAAAATGTATAGACTATGCTCTGAAGAAGACCACAGGTGGAGCTCCTCCTCTGCCTACTGTGAAAATAAATAATTTTAAAAGTATTTAATAAACATACTATATTAATTTGGAACGCTTTGTAAATATGAACTGTCATTGAATTGTCAGTTGCTGTCCTTCTGCTTTCACTATCACTAGTTTTAGTGTAAATGTTTCCCCAAGGACAAGGCACCCTGAATCTCGGATATTTTGATGCGCCGGAACTTCATTAATTATTAATAATATACAAATCGTTGTGTTAATAATAATATATGTGGTTGTTTTAACAGGGCATTGCTGGCACAGATGTTGCAAAAGAAGCCTCCGATATCATCCTCACAGATGACAACTTCAGCAGCATTGTCAAAGCTGTCATGTGGGGAAGAAACGTATATGACAGCATCTCCAAGTTTCTTCAGTTCCAGCTTACTGTCAATATTGTGGCCGTAATTGTTGCTTTCACTGGTGCCTGCATCACACAGGTAAGATAGGGCTCCTCTGTGGGTGAATTGTCATGATGTATTGGGTAGATGGGAAACGGCAAAGAAAAATTTAAATTGATTTTTTTTTTTTTATCTGCGAATGTATATTGAAGTAATTTTATTTTGGTTATAGGATTCTCCCCTAAAAGCTGTGCAGATGTTGTGGGTAAATCTCATCATGGACACATTTGCCTCTTTGGCTTTGGCCACTGAACCACCCACAGAGTCACTCCTTCTGAGACGACCTTATGGCAGAAATAAGCCTCTCATCTCTCGAACCATGATGAAGAACATCCTCGGGCACGGCGTGTATCAGCTGACGATTATTTTCACTCTGCTGTTTGCTGGTAAGTTCAGGTGGTTTAGTATTTCAGTGCTAGTTTCCCATGTCTACCTGTAGTTTATGACATTGTTAGTATCGTTAGTTTCTCTCTGCATTGTAAACTGGTTCCCATGCACTTTTAGGGAACATTTCAGGCATCTTTCTAGTTTGAACTTTCACATAAGCTTTCTCCATAAGGAGCTGACAATGTTTTTCCACACCGTTCCCAGGAGAGAAGATTTTTGACATTGACAGCGGACGAAATGCACCCCTCCACGCCCCGCCGTCCGAGCACTACACCATCGTCTTCAACACCTTCGTCATGATGCAGCTGTTCAATGAAATCAATGCTCGTAAAATTCACGGGGAGAGAAATGTATTCGAAGGAATCTTTAACAACTTGATCTTCTGTAGCATTGTGTTTGGAACGTTTGTTATACAAGTAAGTGTCCATGATTGTACAACACTTTGTAGTGTTTTAGGGTGTTTTGATTGTGGTCCTTTTAGTTTTGTAGAGATGGAGAATAGTAAAGATTATGCAATATTGGTAACAAATTTTGTCACTGTAATAATTTTGGGTGTTTGTTTCATGCATCTGAATTTATTCTGATATTTCCCTGAAAAGAATACCTAAAGAACATTGCACTGCACTTTTTCTGTGAAATATACAGTGAGAGTTTTTTTAGTTTTACTTAAATGCATGTCATTTCTCTTTAGATAGTTATTGTCCAATTTGGCGGGAAACCATTCAGCTGCATTGGGCTCACTATTGATCAGTGGTTATGGTGCATCTTCCTGGGCCTTGGCGCACTTCTTTGGGGCCAGGTAAGCACTTCTGTATTGATTTTTATTTATTGATTAACTTGTTACTTGCCCCTATGGGTGGCATTTTTCCACCTATTGATAGTTTTCCTTTGATATATAACCTACTACCTCTGTTTCACAGTTAATCGCTAGCATTCCTACAAGTCGACTGAAGTTCCTGAAGGAAGCTGGCCATGGCACTCAGAAGGAAGAGATCCCGGATGAGGAATTCGAGGACATGGACATGGAGGAGATTGACCACGCAGAGAGGGAGCTGCGCCGCGGGCAGATACTGTGGTTCCGAGGGCTCAACAGAATCCAGACCCAGGTAACGTCTTGCCACAAACACGGGCCCTCCAAACATGGCACAGCTGCACTCACCACTTTAGTGACTCAAATCTATTTTTATCCTATTTATCTACTCTTTTGCAGCTTCATCTTTTGAGAGACTTGTGCCATAAGCTCTTTCTAAGTATTCTGACTCTCTGCTTTGAACCCTAGCAGTGCCCAGTACAATTTCCATGTAGCGTTCCTTGTGGATCAGTTAGTAGTTTGTTTGCAAGATTCGTATGCTTTCAGTTTGTATCATGTAATCGTCAAAAGGGTTTAACCAATGGTTTTTGTCCCTAGAAATGGGACTTTTAGACTGGTTTAAAATGTTCAACAGTCCTACGCTGAGCATTAGAGGCACAGGTGGGGAAATCCAACTCTCATTAGTTCACCGTGATTTACAGATGGGTTACGTCAGCCTTAGGGTACTGCTAGGGTGGAAAAAAACTCATTTTTTGCCTTAAAAACATCTTAATTTTAAAGTGCCTTCTCTTTCTTTTGCTATTGATGTATTGTACATGAGGTGGGCCTTTCTCTTGTGCTTTCTCTCTTTTGCTGAGCAAGCTGTTACAATTTCTGATTCCTTGCAGATGGATGTAGTGAATGCTTTCCAGAGTGGAAGTTCCTTTCAGGGCGCTCTAAGGCGGCAACCCTCCATCGCCAGCCAACATCATGATGTAACAAATGTTTCTAGCCCTACACATGTAGTGTTTACTTCTTCTACTGATACCGCCACCACTGCTTCTACTACTGTGGGGTGTGAGTGCGTGTTTCTTAGTGCATGTAATTAACATTTCCTGATCCACTCGCCTAACGTTTCTCATTCTTTCCTAATTTCCCTTTTTTTTTTTTTTTTTTCTTCAACAAAATATATAAATGTTAATAAAAAAAACATCTTCCATAATGCTTTACACATACTGGTGTGTGTGTGTATATATATATATATATATCTGTATGTTTTTTCACAAGGTCATAAAAGTATTCAAGGTTTTTGCTATATTCTGTTTATTATTATTATTATTATTATTATTTCGGTCGTGCGTTTTGCTTTGGCTCATTTTCTCAAAGGAAGTGCTGGAGCAGATGCAGCAAAAAAATGGTTTTGGCAAAAAGTCTTGTATGTCTGCAGCTGCTGTACCTCAGGGCCCATGTGCGTGGGAGTTGTGCACCTAGTCATGGCAAGCAGGCTTCTAGTCGTGTGTAAATTGTTTGAGTATATGCCCATGTTCACAGTAATCTGATTTGAAACCTGAAAGAAAATGCTGTTGCATTTTTTAAATTGTTAATCTCCTATGAATAACATTGTGCTTTTATTTCGGTACATTTGTACTAATGATTTACACTTTTGTGCCTCTTCAAAACTGAGGTTTCCTTTAGACAGTCTCTTAAGGTGCTGTCAGAAACTAAAAGGACTTTAGTGCTGTTGTGCATTTATAAGTGTTGTCTGTGGAGGTGTCAAGTGAAGTCCATGGATTTGGATCCACTTTCATGTAATATTGTATTACATATTCACTTACGTTTTTCTCACATTAACTTAATATTTATGTTTCTTCTCCAGGAATAAAGGGCTATCTGATCCAGTCATTTCTAATACTTACTTTTACAGGTTTAACAATGTTGGTTGGAGAGCAAACACATTTTACAGAATAAATAATATTTTAGGTCGCCTTAAGAAGTTAAGAAATATTTTCCTTTTCACACAAAAGTTGAGAAAATATATTCAGTATACTGGTTTATCTTTGCTTTGTGTGTCTTAACCATCTGGTAATCTTTTGTTCAGGGTAGGACTGGTAAATGGTATGCCGACAATTTATTGTCAATACCGGCGATTAAAATAAAATAAGTTGTATATAATATAAAGCAGTGCTTGATAACATGCAGCTGCGATAGAACTAAACCCATTTGTGGTAGCATCAACACATTTCCATAACAACGGTCTTTGGGCGGACCTGTTTGAAGACGCCGTGTGCCTGCCGTCAACTCGCGACGAGCAAAAGCGGTGTCTTTATCTGCAGGAGCACAAGATGCCTGTCAGTCATTCTTTATGGCCATTAAGAGTCGGCGTCTACAGTTACCAAGCCGCGGTTTCTTCTAATAGTCTAATAAATTCTCCCACGATTCTTTTACATTGCCATTTTCTAAAACATTGAGTTGCGGACAATGACTAGGTGCTGCTACTACTTATTCTAGATATTGAAAAATATATGAAACTTATATGGGCACAGCTTTCTCTGTCAAATAAACAGATGTGTAATTACGATCATTCTGCGAGCAAGTGCTGTGAGAATAGTGTCATTCGAAGTGCGACTCCTCATAGGCCATTAAACAGGAAAATACATTTGGGCATTTCTTTTCCTATTATAGTCATCTTATTTTTGACACTGTAGGCTATTTTAGTTTAGTTTTAGTATTGTTATGAAAGGACTGGATGTTTTTTTAGCTCCAGTCCAATACTTCGATGTGATTGGGAATTAGGCTTCCATTCAAGAATGTTTTTAAGACGAATACCGGAACATTGCAACTCCTCTGCGATCGTCGTTAAAGCCTGACCAAGTCAATATGTTTGTATATTTGGCACAGAACCTCCACATGTATGTAAAACATAGCAACGAAGTCATTTACACATTGTTCTTTTAAATATATTTGAATCTAAAAAGTGTATTTCAAATGCTCCTTTTAAAGTTGGAATTTTAAGTCAGCAACTTTATAACACTTAAAATGATGAGATGATGATAAAGCAATGTTGTCATTTGAACATCATTCTTTTAAATCTTTATTTTATTCTATTAGTGTGTATTTGTTAATATTGCAACATACTCCGGGGTTCCAGCCACGGTGGGATTCAAACCCTCGTCCCCCACGACACAGTACAGTGACCTTATCCCATCACTAAAAGACCCAGCCCTCTTAGCGAGGTGCCAGGTTCGCTACAATATATTGGAAAGTAAATTTGAATAGTCTTGCTAAATAAAGAATTTCAGAACGCCCTGACCACCATTGTAAGTTCCTCAACAGCATATTGATACTAAAACATCTGTCGCCGGGCCTAGGTAACACTGGAGATAAGTTATGAAATGAGTGTTGAATTAATAAGTTAGGTTAAATTCACTAAAACGTGAACTTCTCTTTCTAGGTCAGCAAAACATTTTAATTTATAATCTTTATCCATACAGGTGACCTTCAAATATAGTCTGGGTACATGCAATTTACATGTGATTCTTCAACGTAAAATGATTTTGGTAAACTGTTTAAACAAAGTTCAGCGGATTCAGGAGTGTTATATGGGGAAGATGCTTGCCTAATTCAAACCAAACAAATTTGATTGGCAGTATCTTTTGGCTGCATTGACAGTAGCTGTTTAATGCAAGCATCTCACCCATCTTTACTTCTATTCCCAAGTATTTCAATCTTGATTTGGACACATTCCTTATCTGAGATTCTGTGAAATTTACAATGGGCTATACTCAAAGGTTTACAGTTCTGTTAAAGGTAGTGATGCTGTGCATGAGTTCAGTTTCTGGTCGTGTGAGTTCGTTGTGCAGTAAAGCTTAGATTTGCCTGGCTTCTCAGTTGTTCCCCCACATCCTAGTCGGTGACTGATTTGATCTCCGAGCATGATAAACAAATAACCTTGTGTGTTCAACATTTTTATTTTTGCATTTTGGGACTTGTCTTGTTAAAGCCGCTAAATGGTGCCTTGAATATATGTTCGTAAATGACTGAAGCAAGTGTGTATGGTACTGTTATTTTACATGAGCTTATGGTAAGTGACTTGAATTGTCTGTCCAGTCCTTGTTTCACAGTACAGGCCTTTAGGGTTTCCCTA
Organism: Amia ocellicauda; assembly: GCF_036373705.1. Taxonomy (NCBI): domain Eukaryota; kingdom Metazoa; phylum Chordata; class Actinopteri; order Amiiformes; family Amiidae; genus Amia; species Amia ocellicauda. The sequence goes on along the minus strand of NC_089864.1, from coordinate 19,426,298 downwards.
TTTGTATTTTTAGTGCTAGACTTTAAACAACTGGTTTTGTGCAAGTCTCTTCCAGTTTTTGTGCCCCGAGTGTTCATTGCATACTGCACGATTTTGAAATTCACGTGTTTGTTTGTTTTTAAAGTCTGAATACTCTAATTCATCGATTTAAAGTGAACCATCTGTCTAAAATTGCAGAGTTATTTCCCTCTGTTTACTGTCAGCTCTATATATTGGAATACATACATTTTCTAGTATGGTGCTAACTTATATTTTTGTTCCGCCCTGTTCGTCCCCCTTCACCACAGATCCGGGTAGTGAATGCATTCCGCAGTTCCCTGTATGAAGGTTTGGAAAAACCCGAATCCCGGAGCTCCATCCACAACTTCATGACCCACCCCGAGTTCCGGATAGAGGACTCTGAGCCCCACATCCCCCTCATCGATGACACCGACGCGGAGGACGATGCCCCCACCAAGCGCAACTCCTCGTCACCGCGCAACTCCACGCCCCCGCGCAACTCCACCCCCCCACGCAACTCCTCCCCCCCACCTTCACCCAATACAAACAATAACGCTGTCGACAGCGGAATCCACCTCGCCCTTGACACGAGCAAGTCGGCTACCTCGTCATCCCCAGGAAGCCCTTTACACAGTCTGGAAACTTCCCTTTGATTGGAGCACAAATGCAGCAACTTTTTTTCCTTTCTTTTTTTTTTTTTTTAATACACATAACGAAGCTTGTTTCAGAGGGAAAAATAAATGTGGTATTTGAAGGGAAACTAGATAGCAATTTCCTCTGTATGCATAGCATGTGTTGGACTGAAACAGAAGCAAACATTCATGAGAATGTAGTTTGGTTTTGCTGTTTTGTTTTGATTTTTTTTTTTTTTGTCCCCCTCCAGAAAATAAAGGAGGCTCTTTATTTCTGCCCCTTCCTCCCCAATAAAACTTTAATGGCAAAAGAGGGGGGTTTATCAATGCAGATTAAAAGTGACCTGTTTTTTTTGTGGGGAATTTTCCTTAGTACTGGAGTTCAGCAGGAATAAAGGAAAAACTGAAATGACAGAACCTTTGGTTGCTCATAATCTGAATTGTTATATATTTGATTTCTTGGCCCTTGCTCATTTGAATACTTTAATTTCTGCTATTGGCTGTTAATATTTTGAATTATTTATGTTCTTAAGAAAAGCAGATCTGTTTACAAGGTTTGTAGATACTTATTTCTGTTCGTAGATGAAAAGCTTTCCGACACGTCATGCAGATAAATAAATGGAATGAAAGTAATCGTTCAGATACTGCTGTATTTTCAGGAAAAAAAGGGTGTTTCTATTGAAACTGTACTATTTTGCCTGCAAGTTTTATTTGTTAAATATTTGTAGATAAATAGCTAATACTTATAGCCAAATAGATAACACTAAGGCTTGTATAGCAATGAGCAGAGGTGTTGTAGTACGTTGGGGCAGGGTGGGAGGGAGGGAGGGGAGGGGAGGGGGCACAGGCCTCTGTCCAATTACATTTCTATAAATATTTACTACTTAACTGCATAAAACCTTTTTGAAGTTGTTTCTCGAGTTCCTGGGAAACCAATGATTGCGTAATTTCTTGTTTGTTTTAGTTTGTTTTTTCTCCAAGTTGAGTGGGGGGAGGTCGATTCTGTAATCCAGGACAAATGGATGCAGTGATCTAAATATTGGTTGTCCTCTGTTCCATTCCCAAATATTAGTGTACTATTGCAGTGGAGGGATTTTGCTGGTCGTGGTAAAGTCGATCGAGAGGCAATCTTATTCAATTGGAAAAGACTATAACATGATTATTCCCACTTTCACTCGAAGGATCAGTCCCTGCCAATATACAATATATACTTTTTTTTTTTTTTTTAAACCTCAGGCTTAGAAGCAGATAATGTATATATACAATCCCAGAATTAAGCATATTAGTCTTAGTTTTTTTTGTTTTTTTGTTCTGTCTTTAGATAGTGTATTGTCTTGGTCAAAAAGTGAGTGATTTTTTTTTTTTTTCTAATTTATTAATATTACATTTTTTTCCTCCCCCGTTAAACTTCCCCCCCCCCCCCCGTGAGATTTTAGGCTTGTTGACATTTATAATTAACAAAAAAAACAAAAAAAAACAGTTTGCATTTTTGTCTTCATCTTAATATTTAGTCCATAAAAGACTCCCCTTACCGACAAAACGTTGCTGCATTTCTTTCGTGTGTGTGTTTGTGTGTGGATAGTTTGGCACCTGATATACTGGAAACACTAAATATTTGACAGATGAAATTTAAAGAATTGACAGGTATACACTGGTATCGCTGCACAAGGTACTTTATTTCATAACACAGCCCTTAGGGAAACTTTGATACAGATGACCATGTAAAACGTACCTTTGTATTTTTTATGAAAATGCAGATGTTAACATGTGGCCTACAGAACCGTAGTTTTGGGTTTTGAAATTAACTGCATTGCAGGGTTGGGGTGGGTGGGTCTCCCTTTTGTGCAGGTTCTGATAGGAATATCTTTCTCAGGGTGGCAAATAGTATGTTCTAGAAGCAGGTGTTTATATATGCCTACAGTCAAAAATACTAACATTTCTTTATGTTGAGGAATAGCATGTTAACCATGTGGGTTGCTTTTTTTTTTTTTTCTTTTCTTTGCTTTTTTTCCCCTCTCCTTCTCTCGTTGCAGCAGGATTCAAATGCAGATTGTTTGTCCCCTCCTCCTGAGCACCTTGCAAACCAAATGTTAACTGTAGAGGTGTGACGGGACGGAGAACGGGGAGAGGGGGTGGAATGCGACGTTTTTCAGTCCGCTCACTCACTAATTTATTTCGGGATTGACTTTTTCCTTTTGTTTTACAAAGAATAGTTTGAGATTGCAAAAAAAAAAAAAAAGAAAATAATGGAAACAAACAAAATCCATAAAATGTTTATTTTGCATCTTCCTGTTATGGGAATGAATGTTTATCCATCTGTTTTATGGATTGTTTTTTTTGTTTTTTTATCTTAACATTTGGAAATAAAAGTACTTAATGTCTGTTTATCTTGAGCAATGTTAATGGTTATTGTGATTCGATTTACATTTGAAACTTGTCCAGTAATGTGTATGGTTTTTAAAAATAAAAAAAAAATTGAATATGTAGCCAACTGTAGGGTCGTGGATTTTGCATTTTGCATTATTAACCGCTCCTAATGACCACTCCCAGGGCACAAGTGGAAAAAACCCTACAGTTACAGAGCTCATTCAATCCTACTAATATAATATGAAATACCTTTCCTTACTTGGCAGGATACGCAAATGATTTGATTTGTTGCCCATAAATTGCCCATAAAATGTAAAAATGTTCCTTTTGTATCTGTGGAGATCAACACACTCTTCCTTGAAAGAGCCAAATGCATGATGGGATGTGACTTTCAATGCAGATGCGTCAATAGATTAGAATATGTTTGTTCAAATGTCCTTCAACTTCAATAATAATTGACAATGCATGTTGTCCTCAAGGGCTGTATAATTAGTCTGCACTAGAGCTCACAATGTCACAGTTTAAGTCATTTGGTACTTTCAGGAAGAGCAAGTGTCGATAGCCTCCAAATCTACAGGCACATATTTATATTTTTATATCGTTTAGAATTGCGCTCCAGAATGCAAACTTTTGGAATGCGGTGGAATCATGTGTGGAACTTAAGTCAGTAACATTATTTCATATGATATTGATAGATTGATTCAAACCCTTTCATGTTATTGATATTGACTGTTTCAATCTTGGCTGACCGTTGTGAGATTTATTAGGTGTTCATGGCAAGTGTGGGAACAGTAGCAATCGCTGCCTGGGTCTGTCACTGGTTACTATAGAACTGGATAAGTCATGGTCTAAACTCCACTGATGCATAGTTGCTAATCCTGCACCCTCACCATGGAATCTCTGGGACTGTTGCACCAGATCTCATGTTAGGATTCACCCTCCTGCCTGAAATAGCTAGCTTTACCTTAATGTGTTCATTGATCTGCCAATTTAATTCCACTGCCTTTATTGTTCAATCACCAGTTGACCAATTACATTTATCACTTGCCCCTGATCCTGTCTTAACTGGCTTTTCATTTTCCCACTCGGTCTGATTTAGCCTCCAGTGTATCCGTGTGCTCCGATCGCTTTGTTCTCGAAATGGGAGTATTGGATCTGCTTACTTTTTTTGATTTCTTAAGAAGCTTATACTTTAGCCTTTTGCCTCCGTTCCCTGCCTGTATGTGTATTTTAGACCATCCAAAAGGTTACAAATTGGCACTCCGTTCAATGGGTATTCCAGCATGACAATGACCCAAAACACACAGCCAAGGCAACAAAGGAGTGGCTGAAGAAGAAGCACATTAAGGTCCTGGAGTGGCCTAGCCAGTCTCCAGACCTTAATCCCATAGAAAATCTGTGGAGGGAGCTGAAGGTTCGAGTTGTCAAACGTCAGCCTTGAAACCTTAATGATTTGGAGAGGATCTGCAAAGAGGAGTGGGACAAAATCCCTCCTGAGATGTGTGCAAACCTGGTGGCCAACTACAAGAAACGTCTGACCTCTGTGATTGCCAACAAGGGTTTTGCCACCAAGTACTAAGTCGAAGGGGTCAAATACTTATTTCCCTCATTAACATGCAAATCAATGTATAACTTTTTTGAAATGCGTTTTTCTGGATTTTTTTGTTGTTATTCTGTCTCTCACTGTTAAAATACACGTACCATTAAAATTATAGACTGATCATTTCTTTGTCAGTGGGCAAACGTACAAAATCAGCAGGGGATCAAATACTTTTTTCCCCTCACTGTATATATTGTTACTTTGACAGCCATTGTATTGTTACATAAAATACAATATTTTACATGTATATCCTAAATCCACTTTGAAATACCTGCTTAACTAAGGGAAGAAGATCTTGAAGACCAGGTGAGTCTCTCTGTTGCTGAAGAATTTGATATAGGTTTAAAATATACTGACCTGTTTCCAACATGATGATGATGATTTTTTTTTTCTAGAGGCCCACAGCACCATCTAGTTAGTTATTATGGAAATTGCAGCCTATATTTGATCCCTTGAGCAGAATGTGAGGGGGAAAAAAATAAAAACAAAAATGCTTGAAGTTCATAATTGTGTTTTGTAAAGGGAATAAATGCTGTATGTTCAGCTACCACCAGGCTGGGTAATGACACAATAGATATTGTTTTGCCTTACAAAATGACAATATTATGGTACTCTGTCTCAGATTTGCCTCTACTTTTTGTGAGGTGAATTAATTAAAATTCTAATTTCTTATATATAACATGATCATGTGTTTATTTTTTTAGACATTTTTCAGAGGGAACATGAAATCTAAGCTTAAAAACTACATGGAGGTGCTGAATTATGGAAGCTAAATACAGCATATATAATAGGCAATAGTGAAGTTAAAATCCACTGCAGTTTTTTTGACACTGAAAAATTCATATTTGTGAGTTTAAACACTGACATGTGAGAATCCTCTGAAAGCATGCCTTGTTAATGATCAGGACACACCATGGCCCAGGGGATATATTTTAAACTGTCTTTAAACTGTATACCCTATGATGACTTCAGTGGAGATGCTTCATTTGTTCAGGATATTATCATTCAGGTCATGGTAATCTACTTTTATTAATTTTTTCTACCTTGTAGCTTTTGAGTGGTGAGTTTGTGAATACCGTTTCTTCAAAACATTTTTCTTTAATCTGTCCCTGCTTTACCTGGACATTAGTTGAAAAAACAAATCCATAAAATGTAAATGTAGCTTATGGTGATCTACCTACCTTATCACAGTACTGATGCCTGATTGGTTGAAATAATAACATCTATACCAATCTATTGCAAACCTTGTCCACTTGTATGTCTGTGGATATAACTCATCCTTCTGTTTGACAGAGAAAGAGAGCCCCCCGCAATGTATTTATTTGTCCCAAGAAAAGTACAAAATAAAAGGTATTGGCTAAGGTAAGGTAAAGTTCTGTTCATGGATGCAAAATTTGTCTTGTTTTAGAAGCTACATGTAACTGATATTGTCTCCAACAGTATTTTGTACTTTGTCCCATACAACACATTGACTGTCTTTTCCTAATTTGGCCTTTATTCTTCATTTTAATTAACCAGCCATTCAATTCCTACCACCACTAATGTTTAAAGTTAGGAGGGCAGAGCGATTGTGTGTTTGCAAGAAGGAAACCCCTTCTAGGCATCCCGTATGACAAATATAAAATTGCCCATATTCATTATAATTAGTTCAGCAATGTTGATTTTCTAATTCCTTCGTGACTCTATTCACATACTAGTCAAAAGTATCCTGCAGAGGGCAGCAGCAGTGATCTTTAGTATAACCAAGGATTCTATTTCTAAAAAAAATGACATTTTACATTGTTCCATACATTTCAGCATTTTTTATCATAAAGCATCTCTAAATTATATGCAAGGTTTCAACTTAAGTGTGAAATTCACTATTAATTTGTCAAACATCATACTGGAACGTTCAGTTTATTTGTTATTCACAATCACAATATTATAATATTTTTTTGCACCAATAGTGTTCACATTGTGCCATGGTTGACATTGACAAATAGCATTTGCCTGTCACAGCAGGCGGAATGGCCTTTTCCATGACTAATTTATGTTGTGGACATTTTTTTGTGTGTTGTGGAAAAGTTTTTATTTTGTTGTGGGAAAGTATTTTTTGCATTTTCCACTTAAGGGCCACCGTATTTTTCCAAGTCATTGCAAACTGAAAGCTTGAACTTGAATAAATAAAATATGAATCACACATCCCCTCTGAATCATACCTACTCTGAAAACTTTTTAGACTATCAATTATCCTGCCAGGTCGACTGCTGCAGTAATGCAAATTAGTACTCCCACAGGAGCATTCCTCTGTACTTACCAGGCAAATTGAGGACAATTTGCACTTCCAGTTGCATTAATTATCAGGACCCCAAAAAGACTGTTACAGGCAAGATTTATCAGTCATCACTGTTGTGTTTATCTGTTCATTTATTTATTAGCAGATTGTTACACAGGGTGACTTACACAATAGGCTTACACATAATTCAACACGAAAAACATTTTACACCACAGCATAAAGTCTGTGTGTATGTATGTATGTATGTATATATATATATATATATATATATATATATATATATATATATATATATATATATATATATAATTTGTGTGTGTGTGTGTATAGTGCTAACTAGACAGTGTATCTTACAAACAATACAGTTCAAGATTTGTATACTGGGGCAGTTCAGAAGTAGTATTTGGTATGTGGAAATAGTTACATTAGTAACTATGGGTCAGGCAGGCCTAAGTACCAAAAGTGGGGACAATTAATTACAATTAATGCAATTAAAAGTGCAAGAATAAATACATATAAAATAAGAGCAATAGTGGGGAACAACAAGGTGAGGAGTAGGTGATTGCAGATTTAGTGCAATCATGTTTGTCATATTGTCAGGTAGGGGAGGACTGAGGTATTTTAGGTACAGTCTTAATAGTTGTTCAGTAGAAGGGCTCAAGGACTGTGATTCTGACCTCAGTGAGTAGATGTGTTTTTTATGATTTTATATTTTTAATGGCTTATTTTACAGAACTCAAGTAGTCCAGTATAATTGATATCGTGAGGACTGCATACTTTAAGTATCAAGGAAGTATTGATATGATGCTGGATAAGTAGCCCACTGCTTTATGCCACACAGTTTTCACAAGTTACAGAAGACCGAAAAGGCATAGGTCAATTTATTTGCTGAATAATGCTTTTTTTGTTGTCCGCAGTTTCTGTAACATTTTGGCATTGAATGACCTGGTTTTACATCCATGAGTGAGCACTGTAGTATGCATTGATCAAATATTTTTCTTCCAAATGCATTCCCTCCCATTTTCACTCTTCATTTAATTTTGATTAGATGGGTGTGCAAGGTAAAATACATCTTAGTTCAAGAGCTCTAAAACACCTGAATAACTAATCTGTCTAAAGAGGTACTCACCAACACGTCTAGCCAACATGGTGGGTAATGGCTACTAACAATGGCCCATGATATTTACACAAAACAAACAGGCCAATTCAAACAATGATATTCTTTTATTATTATTATTATTATTATTATTATTATTATTATTAAAATATAATAATAATAAAAAATATATAACTTTATGTAAATTGTGTCACTACTACCATAAGAAAATATAAATTATTTGTGTTGTGCTACACCACATAAACGTGGGAAACCTAAAGCCAGAGCAAATTCATTTTCTGGAGGCAGCAAGGCTCGCTGTTGGTAGGGTCTGGGCAATGTTAATCCAGCTCGGCGCTCTGTTGGTAGGGTCTGGGCAATGTTAATCCAGCTCGGCGCTCTGTTGGTAGGGTCTGGGCAATGTTAATCCAGCTCGGCGCTCTGTTGGTAGGGTCTGGGCAATGTTAATCCAGCTCGGCGCTCTGTTGGTAGGGTCTGGGCAATGTTAATCCAGCTCGGCGCTCTGTTGGTAGGGTCTGGGCAATGTTAATCCAGCTCGGCGCTCTGTTGGTAGGGTCTGGGCAATGTTAATCCAGCTCGGCGCTCTGTTGGTAGGGTCTGGGCAATGTTAATCCAGCTCGGCGCTCTGTTGGTAGGGTCTGGGCAATGTTAATCCAGCTCGGCGCTCTGTTGGTAGGGTGTGGGCTCTGTGAACCCAGCTCGGCGCTCTGTTGGTAGGGTCTGTGTAAAGTAAACCCAGCGCGGTGGTTTTGACAGGGGAAGCTCGGAGGGATGGGGATTTTCTAAATTATCTCAACATAAAACTTGTGTTTTCTTGAAATACAAAGGAGGTTGCAAGCCATCCCATGGCATCTGTATTGGTAAGAAACGTGAAAGTTACTTCTAGCTTTGAAAAGCATATTTATGAAGTCGTGTTTGGAAATGCTGTCTTTTAAATATAGTACACTACGGCCTGTCATAACACTGATTGAGAGCCGCTAGCTGCTTGACTGAAGTATTTCTGTGGGGTTTCTCTCATGTGACATTGCTAGTGTTAATGGATGTGCTCTTCCAAAGTACGATGTAACCTACAGCAGCTGACAGCAAAAGTGAAACCTGATCTATTTCTGAAAATATGCGCTCGGTCAGTCTAAGCAGCTGATGGTGGACTTTTTACTTTCACAACACGACTCTGCAATAATTGACCCTGTATATGCGGACCATGGTGCAGCTTGTAACTAAAAATACTCCGGTGCTTATCCTATAAGATGCAATAAAATGCAATGTTCCCGCTTAAACAGCCATATATACACACACACACACACACACACACACACACACACACACACACACATATATTTATCCGGCAATACAACACATCCAGTCACCATAATGACACTGATCTCTATACTGCTCTTCAATAAACAACCAAATTTGATATACGAATATTTTTATTCATAGTCTGAACACTTACTGGTCCAGGCACTGAGAGGAGTGATTTCCCATTTATTCTGCTTTGTTGCCCTTCACAAAACTGCATGACTTGTTTTGTATTTTGTCACATCATTCTCGATTACTATTTGACATATTTGTATGTAGGGGGAAAACAGAGTTGTCTGTATATTAGAGTTTGACAATATATTGTAAAGCACGATGCATTGTGTCAATAGGTCAAGGATAAATGTGAAAGGATTTGAATACCATTATAAAATAAGACTTTTATTGAAGACACTGTGCATTCCTTCTCTTATTATCTCTTAAATCTCTTATTACGCACCCCTCATGTGCAGTATGTTTCATTAAACCCTCCTCATTTTAGGAGGACCCTTCTCTAGATCGTAATTTTAAAGGTCACAAAGATGCTGTCACCTGCGCAGACTTCAGTCCAACTAACAAGCAGTTGGGTAAGCTTAGTTTTTCTAAATGTGTATTATTATTATTAATACATTTTTGGTGTGCACACACAGTCCTGGCTTTTAAATATATTAATGGTAGTGGCTACATTGTGTGTGTTTTAATAAAAGTGTTAAAAGCCTGTAACTGTCAAGAGTTTATTTAGCAACAATGTTAAAGTAAGATTACAGACTAATAAATGCACACTGTAAATTGTCTGTTGTCCATATAGCATAATCACTGTAATAATTGTTTTCAAGCGACTGGGTCAGCAGATACATTCCTGATGATTTGGAATCTGAAACCAAAGGCCAGAGCATTTCGTTTCATGGGTCATAAAGATTTTGTCACCAGTGTCCAGTTCTCTCCATCCGGCAACTTGGTTGTCTCCGGATCTCGGGACAGAACAGTGCGGCTTTGGACGCCCAGCATGTAAGTTGTGGGAAAAGCGGTTCATCATTTGATAGGGGAGAAACCGAAAATGAACTCTGTTGTTGATCATTTGAAATGACACATTTCGAAGGTTTGAAACTCTTCTTAAAGAGCGAGAGAGAATGTATTCCATGGAATATGTATGTATTTCTGTCCAGTAAAGGCGAGTCAACAGTGTTCAAAGCTCACATGGCTACAGTGCGCAGTGTTGCCTTCTCCAAGGACGGGCAGAAGTTGGTGACGGCTTCCGATGACAAATCCGTGAAGGTGTGGAGCGTCCATCGCCAGCGCTTCCTATTCTCTTTAAACCAGCACACCAACTGGGTGCGCTGTGCCCGGTAAGACACCCCAGGCAATGGGATATATTCCCTTTAGGCCTTAACCTGAGGGAGGTTAGACTGATTAACTGTCTAATGTTGTCGTGGTTTGGTTGTAGGATGACTCAGTTTAATGGCACATTATTCTTTTGATCAATAGAACTGATGTGGAAGATTTAGTTTGTATTAATTTAGTCAGACATTCATGTTCACCATAGTAACCATAGTTTTATTAAAAAACAAAACACGAAGTTGGAAAACCTATACTCACAGTAATCTAAGAGTCAGAAATGTGAAATAGCAGTAAATTACCCACTTTGTAACTTACACCTAGTGCCAGGTTATGTAATGTACACTGTTTTGACAACTCCGAGTTTGTGTTGATTGATTAGTACTAAACCTATTGAGGATGCACTAGAAAGCACCCCCCCCCGCAGTTAGATACTCTAATGCAGCAAATGTGCGCTTGATTGTGTTAAAAAGCATCACGGAATAAGATGGGCTAAAGAACTTACCTTTGTGTTTCTTTTCCCTGAGGTTTTCACCAGACGGACGGCTCATCGTCTCTTGTGGTGACGACCGGTCGGTACGGGTATGGGACACGACAAGCAGACAGTGTGTCAACACCTTTACGGACTATGGGGGGTAGGTGGAGTATTAGAAAAGTATTATTAAGGTGGAGTATTAGAAAATTATGAAGTGGAATCATACCATTGAACTGCTAGCAAGTGAAGCTTATCTTATCTGTCACATTTTAAAAACCTTTCTAGGTCAGCAACCTACGTGGACTTCAATTCCAGCGGGACCTGTATAGCCTCCTCAGGGTCAGATAACACCTTGAAAATCTGGGATATACGTACAAACAAGCTCCTGCAGCATTACCAAGGTGAAGGGCTCTCTAACATAATTGTGGCCAATGCTTTTGCACTGTAATTTAATATTCAGTAATATGCAGGAAATGACAAATAACAACAATGAGAAATTGGGAATATTCTCTAATTGTGTTGTCCTTCATTGTAGTATTTTGTTTTCCTCTAGTGGCTGTTTCATATAGATCAATCTAAATCTATATATTTGAATTATAATGACTTACGGTGATGTTTGGGAAGTGTGGGAAGGAATATTTATTCTTAGTGAAAATCATTTGTTATAAAGTCTTTGTCTTTGGAAAAACCATTATGAAATGAAATGCTGAGACCAATTGTATGTTGATTTCATTATATTTGCTTTAATCAGTTCACAGTGCTGGGATCAACTGCTTTTCCTTCCACCCTTCTGGTAACTACCTCATCAGTGCATCCAGTGACGGCACCGTAAAAATCCTGGATCTGCTGGAGGGGAGGCTTATTTACACCCTGCACGGGCACCAGGTACGAAGAAAGAGCTCTGTGTGTTATCTTTGCAGTTGTACAATTAGAAACTAAATATCAAATGCAGCTTTTATTAATCATTATATAAGATAGGACATTCCTAAAAGGTCTTTGTGGGCATTCAAATGAGGAACTATGACTGAGAAAAACCCACCAGTACTCTCCTGTCCCAAACAGAAGGTATTTCTGTAAAGGTCTGTTTTTCAGTCACTCATTCTCAGCCTCTTGCGTTCTTGTGCAATTTCATTAAAAGCTGTTTCTTTCTCACCTTGCTGTCAGTGAACAATTTACTTTATTTTCTTTGTCTCAGGGTCCTGTCCTTACTGCAACTTTTTCTAGTGGAGGGGAATACTTTGCTTCAGGAGGCGCTGACTGTCAGGTTAATAACCTTTTGTTTTTTATTTAAAAAGTGGAATACCTGCCAGAAAAAACAATATGTATTCATTTGGTAAATTGTGCTGTAGTGCATCATTGGTCATCTTTGTTAAAAGAAACAATGCCACAGTCTATGAAAGTTGAAATTTGGTAGCTTAGGAATGTGCTGGCGGTCTCTTTATATTTATGCTATAACTGGTAAAACAAGGTGTAAATTGCAATCATTTGTACAGGTTTTGTTGTGGAAGACCAACTTTGATGCGTTTAACTACAAGGAAATTCTAAAAAAGCACAACAGCCGTATCAATCCAGACCCACCCCCACACCTGAGCGACATCCACCCCCGGATGCCCCATCTGCACACAGCGCGCGACGCCTGCATCGAGGTAATATAGTCACATCTGCACATATGTATGGAAATTCAGACTTGACTAAAATGTGACTATTTCTTGAAATAGTCTATAGACTATAGTCTAAGACTATTTCTGGGACCACAGGTTCTGAGGCATTTTTTCTGTTTTACTGTCAAGATTTTTCTTTTTTTTTCTCATGTGCTCTCCAGTTTGTCTCTCTGGATTGTCTGACTTCTGTGGAACAGAGATTTGAAACAATTTAATTGTGTGTACATATTACTATCATTTTTATATTCTTTTCCTCCTTTACCAGATTGGTCCCTTCGTGGCAGATACACAGACTCCAGATCCGCGGGTCGTTGAATTAGGGCAGTCTCTCTTTTCAAACACGGTAAGTCCTGGATAAAAGGGGAAATATCATATATGCATAATGTCTTTGGTTTTTATTTCTGCTCTTCTTGAAGTCACAATATATGAAACACCAGCAGGGGGCAGCATAACTGTGTAAAACTAATTTTGCTATATATTCATAGATTAGATGGATAGATCTGCTTTTGGACTGATAAATCCAAAAAACGTATTTAATAGTAAAATTGTGAAACACCTTTAGTACCTGTAACGTGTGCATTTTAAACCTTACAGATGATGCCCAAGTCCTCATGCTTTTTAATGTTCTTTCAATCTTTTTTTATATTTAAAATTACATTTTTTGTGTGCTCTGATCAATTGGCTCTGACTTTAAATTAATATAATGTTAATGTATTGGGAAAAAAGAGATACATACTAATAAATATACAACCATATTAACACTATAGAATGAGCTGTATTGATGGCATATTAAAAAAAAAACAACAACACTTCAATGGGTATTGCCAGCAGAATAGTGCTAACATGACCATATTCAGCAGGTGGCAGCATTAGCCAGTGTTTAAATATGTACAGCTAACGTCAGTGCTGCTGGTGACTTGTGAAAAATGAGCTAAATGAGAGGAAAACTCTCATGCATTAAAGAGTTGATCTGATTTTGACTGTTTTCCTTATAATTATTTTGTATATAACCATTCCTGCCATTCCCAACATGTAGTGATAACTTTAATCAAAATTGAAATGCGTTTTAACAGCTTGGCACCAATGAGGCGTGCCGGTGTTAATATAAACTGACATAGAACACAAACTTCACATGAACCCATGGGTCCCAGCATTAGTGCAGTGTTTCTATTCACTTTAATCAAATTTAATATCAGATTGTTCTTCTATTCTCTCTTCACTGTCAATTTTTAATTATAAGGCATTCAGTAATGCCTCAGCATCAGATTGTGACAGACTGCTCTAAATCAGCTCACAGCCACCTCCCATGTCAGCAATTACACCATCGACGGCTTGACTTATCCTTGACGGAAGCCGATCCTAATTCAGATTAAGAATTGTCCGTAGCAGTTGCAATAAATAGTGTGTCTTGATATGTAAGCCTCACAGACTGTGCAGTGAAAGGATGGGGCATGGAAATCCTCTCAGGCATCAAATCCATCCTTTCTCCACACCACACTGCAATATTTTACAACAAGAGATGTAACTAAAAAACTGATGTAGTCACTTATTCTTGTTTTGAAAGAAGTCAGACAACTATGCTAAAGAAAGTACTCATCAAAATAAAATAAAAATGAAATTAAAAAAGTGTTTCCCTTCATATCTAGTCTTTTGCTAATTACCTGTTTGGATATGGCTGTTTGTAGATACAATTCTTATATTTAGGCCCTCCAGAAAAAAATGGAGGGCTAGTAGGTTTTAGTTTAGATTGACAAGTGATGTAGGCCTAATGCTGCAATTGAGGAGTCGAAAAATTGCACGCTATCACAGTTTCACCTATAAAATAGCACCGATTACTTGCACCCTATTATACCAAACCTTTCAGGTGGGTGAAACTAACTATTCTGAAGCACTGTTGCATGTAGCGTGATCAATTTACAAAATAATAATAGTAATAATGATTAAACATTCCTTCTAAATAATACAAATAATCCCACTGTAGTGTCTTGGCGTCCTGTATAATGTTTTCAGGGTTACCTGCAGGTATAACTCAGACTCCGAAGTAGATTGCATGCCAGTGTAAATATTCAAATGTCTCCTCTAATCCCTTCATATTGTTCTCCCCCACCCAATCCAAGTTCTAGTTCAACAGTTCTCGAATCAGCTGATTCCCTCCAGCAGAGCAGGACGGCACGTGCTCTAATGGGCATTAGTGACTTCATAATGAGACGGGGCTTTTCCTATTTATAGATCCCGTAACACGCTGGCTTCCTGAAGCATGCTAGCTGCAAGCCTCCTATTCCACAGCCTAGTGTGCATGTAAGGGCCAGCCTAGTTTGGTGCAGTCAGAGCCACAGCCTGTCACGTCCCATTACGAGAGCTGCACAGAAATGTCTGGTTTAGACGTGTTCTTGCTACAGGGAGCTGTTTACTTGTGATGAACAGGGGTGGAAATTTGCCCTGAAGAAAATACAGTTAAAGTGAAGTTTTTTTTTTGTTACTCTTACTGTTGCTTGACTGCCCTTTTTTTATAGATTGTTTACATATCATCGTCTCTTCTGGAGATGTTTTTGGATGTTTTCCTGAACCTGTTCCAAATGGATATAGATCTAAATACAAAAACCTGTCTCAAAGTTCCACGATGTAAAGAGCAGGTTTCAATGGCTTTTTTTGTGTTTCACTTTTTATTTGAAACAGTTGTATCTGTTGTAATAATTTGCCAAAGCCAGATCTCTCAGTGTGTGCAATAGCTAATCTGAGAGCATGTTTAAAGCAGTGGCTGCTATTGGGTCACGATGCATGATGTTGGTACCCTTCTGATTCAGTCCATTATGGTAATCTAGTGTATATGCTGAATATGGCTGAACAAAACAGGAGGAGAGTCTAAAGTGAAAGTTAACTACAGTAACACTGATTAGGGGCTTTTAGTTGCCTTCAACTTGCCAGCTAACCAATTAGCGTGTTGTTTGTTGCCTGCTGGGCTTCTCTCCCATGTTTCCCTCAGTGTGTTCAGCTGCCTTCACTTCCTTTGTGGGTCTGCTATGAATCAGCTACTCTTAGGGTTGACGTGACAGTCTTCCACATGTGACAAAGGCAGCATTTTCTCCAGAATTGTGAGAACTAATGAAGTGTTGCACGGCCTAAGGAAGTTTAAGCCAATGGCACAAATGTCACTCATGGCTGCTTTCCATTAAGACAGCTTTTTTTTTTTCTTTTATAATGCTGATTACATTAGCAAATCATCTATATGATCAGTAGGCACACACAGAACCTACAGTAAAGTCTATGTTGGTACACATTCACCTTTATATTTCCTACAATTGTGTACCTATAGACAGAAGTTATCAATTAATCCATTTTTAATTAGTATAGCACCCTTCGCAGGGTAGCCACAGAGTGCTTTACGAATTGAAAAGAAAGAAACAAATTAACAAATAATACATAAATAAATAAACCATTAGACACAAAGGAGAGAAAAACAAAGATCAGATTCCCACATAATGTTGTCTCCTCAAGACTAAAGAGATTATTTTACTTTAACCTCTCTCTGTATCTCATACCTTTGAGCGCTGAAATTAGTAATTCCTCCATTTCACAAAACAAAAGCACGCACACACGCACACAGACTTAGTCAACTTATCTATAGATCTTTTGGTTGAGTCTACACTTTGAAAGCCCAGAGATAGTTTGTAAGGGAATCAAGGCTGTTTTTCATTGTTTCTTGCAGGTGTGGGGACTTTTCTCAATGCTGGCATTACATAGTGTTATAGAATCACTTTTTGATCCACTACTCTATTCCTTTCATCTGCCATACTACCTTCATATCTTCTCAACGAATGCAAAAACCTTACTTCCATATCAGATACTTCCATATGCACTTGCTATACTTTAAGGGAATGTATCAGTTCACATAACTTATGAATAGGATTTGGCCCTCATCCTTTGCCTCTCATCTGGCACTGGAATGATGGAGAGAAATCAGGAACCACTCATTTCCTTTCTTTTCAGACAGGGTCTCTAATTTATTACTTCTCGATATACAATCCGGCCGGCTCCTGCATGACAGAAGCTGTCGGTGGCTGTGATCCACAGGTCAGCCTTCGCCTGTCTGTCCGGTAAACTTAGTAGCCTTTTATATAATACCATATGTAAGGAAACGGTCAGAAACCATTCCTGCCGAGTGAAGTACAGGATATTGAATGGCCTCGAGGTGTGGATGCCAGGTTTAAGTACCAGTGCGGGCTAGTGTGACATGACACGACGGAAATATCTAAAGATAGAAACTCTATGGGTGTTCTTTTTCATGCTAAAGCTCGATGTGCAATACTTTGTTACAGGAAGGTATATGTCTTGGAGGTAGTCAGTTCCTGCACAAAGTCATTGATGGAGGCATTGTCAAGAGTAGAGACGAGAACCCTGAAATGTCATTTGTCATTTGTTGTAGACTTGCATTCTCATTGTATTCTCTTGCAACAGACGACAATTTGTTTCATAAATGTTCAATCCACTTCGATCAGTGTAGATGAAGGGGATGAGACAGGATAAAGATGGATTTTTAAGCTTTGACACAATTGACACAAGAGATTTAAGTGCCTTTGAACGGGATATGGTATTAGGTGGCAGGTGCACCGGTTTGAATGTGTCAAGAACTGCAGCGCTGCAGGGTTTTTCACGCTCAATATTTTCCCGTGTGTATCATGAGTACATGCATCCATCACGCCGCATGTCAACATTGCAGGCTGGTGGTGTGATGGTGTTATGTGTATAGCAGGAGTTTCGCACCCTTCAGTTTTCATCATCTGGTCTCTCTTCTAATACGTGATAAAATGTAAGCGATAAATAAATATAGTTTCCCAGTTCAGATTGCATAAACAGAATAAACTGGCGAATAACATTGCTGCAAATGAAAGAAGCCAATACTTTTGTTTTCAAAACCACCATTTCAAAGGACTCTCATTGCCACATTTATTTGACTGTAATTTTTTTGAAGCAGAGCTATTTTTATAATGTCAACATAGACTTCTGGTTATTTGCTTTTTCCAAGGGTACAGGCTGCAGGAGAAGCTAAAAATAGACTATCCGGGGGTTGACACAGGAGCTAAAAATACACTTGCAGTGAATTGCAGGTAAAGGAGACACCTCACAGGCAAACAATGTGCTTTCTTTATCTTCTCAGTGTTATGCAAACGGTTTCTAAGAAACTGCCTCTTGTTTGTAAGGCTGTAAGAGCAATTCAATATTAATTTTCTTACTGAATATACAGATTTGCATCTTAAAATTAGGTTGCAATGAATTATAGATATAGTGGGCACCTTACATATATACTGAAATTTAAATATTTTGATGATAAAAATGAAATTGCAATGCATTTCAGTTAGTAAAAATATCGCTGAAATCTGTTATTTTGTCTTTGTCTCTGTAGCCCTTTCAGTAATTCTTCATAAATCAGGGCCATCGCTTCAGCCCCCCTACAAATATTGCAATTATGAAGTAACGTTGCGGTGAAAAAGTCAGATAAAACACCGTCAGCCGCCCCTTGTATTTGCTCTCAGCCCCCCTAAAAATAATACAACATAATACAAGAATGAAGAAGTAACTCCGCAAAACACTGTCAGCAACCACCACCCCCGCCGCCCCCCCCGCTCCGACACTGGAAAAAAACACCGTCAGCACCACCCCACCCCGATCCTGTACACCGTTTCAAAGCACCCTAAAAACGCCCCTGTCATAAATCCATTTTGATTGCTGTAGATTTTATTGTGCACTAATTATTTCTATCATACAGCAATCCAGTGACATCCATTGTAAACTGCATTGTCTTTTTTTAGTTGCAGAAAGAAGCACAAACAGAAAGCCAATTGTGAATTGTGTGTTTCTTTTATTGACTGCATTTTGGAGAAGCGTGCATGTCCTTCCATACTTTAGTTCCAACTCATGCATCCAATGTTATATCTCCACTGTTTCATAGGATTTCCAAACCTCAAGTCTTATTTGTACTTTCTAAAGCACAGCACCATGTTGTGTTGCTTGATACCTGGCATCGTAGCAGCAGACACCCTCCGCTTCCCTGTGAAGTAGTTATGGTAGTTTTTAGTCATGTTGCTAGGCAGCACAGTTTTTTCCAAGGTACCTAATATAACAGGGAAGATTTTATAAATGTATTCATAGCAATACAAAACTGTAACCACAATTTATGACCCCATGTAAACTACAGTTTTAGCCTTGGTTTATCAATAAAAAAGCTCCAGATGTAAGCCTTCATATCACCACATTGCCGTGTTGATCTATTCCAATTTGCCTGTATGTATTGAAGAGTTTGTGTTGAGAACTGTGTTTTTATTGGTGTTCTGCATATCTGAATACTTCTGTAATTAATATGTAATATCGGTTCTGGATTATGTGACCTACCTTTCATCTATATATACGTCTATATCTCTATCAATCTATATGTATGTATGTGTATGTACTTGAAAATTAATATTCAGATCAAATTGTATTATATTTATCCAAGTGAAACAAAGAGAAAATATGCCCACACTCTCTTTGGTGAGAGGGTGTCAGTGTCTTTCCCAAAGAAACCAGATCTGGACAGGTCAACAGGCCAGGCATATGAGTCTAGTTCCAGTCAGGCCACCTGTTCGGCACTACAATTAAATACCCTAGGCAGGCGATGGCTGCTTTCTCTGCGGTTATTGTTTTTGGTTTCGATATTTCTACAGCCACTTTTCCGGTTCTCTGTATAGCGGAACCCAGCAACGCCAGAGAACCCGTAATTCCGTTTCCTTTTTTCAAGAGAGTCCCCACTGCTTCCCACGGACACACCTCGCGCTTCCTGTTTCGACTGAGATCAGAGCACATTTGGCGTCAGCTGTTCCCTGCACTTGATAGGAAGGCATGCAGGGATTGCCCATAGCTCTCATCCCACATCCATCACAAAATGACCTGACAACCCCTTCCTTCCTGTCATTTTCGTTCCAGAGGGCAAAGGTCATTGTTGAGGCTAGTGGAGTCACGAGTCCTTGTTTGTAGATGGCTGCTATTATCATACATTAGAAATGGCCGAAGCAGATTTAATCACCCTACAGTGACTCCTGCTAAAGACTCTTGCTGAGGCCAGAAGGATATTTTCCAGAGTTGTCTCTTTACTTCTGAACTGTGCAGTTTAGACAATTATCTACTTTTATTGGCCCTTCGTGTCCACCAGATTTTGGCATTGTTTTTCTACCCTGCAAGACAGCTCCACATTTTGCAACTGATATCACCATTGCTAAAAGTGCAGATCAGAGGTTCTTAGAGACTTTAGTAACGTATTGTACTGTACTGGTACTTTCTCAGCTCAAGGCACTTTTCAGGGTTTGTTATGATAGTTAATTTTACTTCTACCTTATTAAGATTTCTGATTAGTTTAGTGTATTGTCAGGGGCCTCTTTCATTTATACTGCTTATAAATGAAACTCTGACTGGGTACAAGCTAGTAATTTCTAATTCACATGTATGTCAAAAGGTTGATATGGTCTAAGCCTTAATAGAGTTTGAATACTTTTCCTTCAAAATAACACAATATTCTTTATAATCACTTTCTTTACAAGGCTCAGGACATAAACTGATTACAGAGCAAATCGTATACTCTACGTCCTGATGTGTGACCTCAGAAAATCTAGGCCAGCTTTTAAATAACATTTTCTTAAAAAGCGAACTGTTAATGTAGGGCTTTTTTTTTTTTCTAAAATGCAGGAATCGTATATTGGACTCCTTACATCTACATTGGAGATTTTTAATGGTTTCCTTTTTTGTAATTTGGATTAAAGAGTATACATGTTTTTGTTTGTTACATCTTAAAATCAAAAAAATAAAATACTGTGCTGGGAAGTGTGAACTTCCAGTCATGCAGTAAGTGTGTTCAGTGTTGTTTGTAGCTAGTTCCCACCATTACTTAAGAATAAATATGGCCTTATCTCAAGGTTTATAGGAGATTAATTTGCCTTTGTGTGGCAAGAGTGTTTAGTCTGAATTCAGTCTTCATCGACATCTTTCTCCCACGGCACTTTCTCGTTTTGTACCAGCCTTTGTGTACCTTAATGAGTTTTGATTTTGTCGACTCTTTTCTGTTCCCATATCTTTTGGGTAGGTGTTGAATTCCACTTACGAAATGACAGAAGCCCACAGCCCTGGTGAACGCGATAGCTTGTTTCTCTGAGCACAGGAGGCCCATGAATCACGACAGCTTTTACATAAGAGGAAAGCAGTATTATTCAGTTGGTCTAGACAAGAAGTGTACTTCGCATAAACCACTTCAATTCAAATAACCTCTTGACATGCAAAAGGTTTAGGTTTATGTCTGATCCAAAGCAGAGGCCTCTCAACAGCAATATAACTGATAAACTGTTCAAAGTTCCTGGCATCCTGTTTGGAGATTAATGTGTTGTTTTGCAATCTTTTAATCTTTAATCTTTTTGGCCAGGGCTTGATTGTGTTTCTAACAGTCCTTCTCCTTTACAAGCCAAAAGAACGCCATGCCATTTCTTTTTGATGCCCGGCAATTGGTGGTGTTTACGAGAGTTGCTGTTACTCAAGTTACACCTTTTACTCCTTAAAAAATTTAAAAGAGAGAGGTCCACAATAAGCATAGTATAAATTCCACACCTCTGTGGTTTTCTGGACATTCTTCTTAGGGTAATAAAAAAAAAGTCTTAGTGTAAATGTAGCTATACATTGCTTTACTTACTTTTGAGGCGTTGTATTCAGGAAGTATGACTTTTTTGGAATGGTCTGAGCTTCAGATACATCAGGGAGATTATCTGAAATCAAAGTAACCATGTCAATAGACAGTTCTAAGGAATTTACTATGTTATGTACAATATCGTAATATCTTAATATCTGATGGGCTTGATGCTCACAACTATCTTGCTTCCATGTCCCTTTTCAAACCGAGAGAAGAAAAGGTAATTTCTGAATA
Source organism: Amia ocellicauda (assembly GCF_036373705.1). NCBI lineage: Eukaryota > Metazoa > Chordata > Actinopteri > Amiiformes > Amiidae > Amia > Amia ocellicauda. The sequence goes on along the minus strand of NC_089864.1, from coordinate 19,404,605 downwards.
ACTTTCAGACAGGGGATATTTATACTTAGTTTTGCAACTTCATAGATATATTTATATCTGGAATCTTTTCATTCTAGCAAGTAGAAGTATCGGTTTTGTATTTATGGCATAGATGCAACCTTGGAAAGCTCAGAAAATCAATCTACTAATCCCTATAAGTGTTTCTCAAGATGCAAATATATCCCCACAGTGCATAATTCAATATCTCTGGGTGGAAGGTCACTGAGAGAATGTAAAAACAAGAGCATGTTAATATCTAGTATTGGGTCATGTTTTATGGATGTTCTTCTCACTGTGTAGCCTCTATTCAGCACGTTCTGACCATAGATGTTTTGATTTAAAATTGCAATGAAACCAACTGTCTACCAGAACATGTTGCTTGTGTCTTGAGTTCAAACTCAATGAGATTTTAAATTGCCTGTACCTGAAAAACAATGTTCAAGATCTCCTCAATATGTTTTCAATGTTGTATCACACCACACCACACCACAATCCACCCACTTATTACTTAAGTCCCCTGGTTACAAGGAAATAAAGGCCTGTATCCACTATGGATTTGAGAGAATAACCTTCTCTGCCCCCTAGTGATAAAATATCCTGTATTTTGAGAAAAATGAAAGTAGTCCTTTTTTTCAGTTCTATGTAGAATTGAATAATGTCTTCTGCCCATTTCCTGATTGACCTCTGTGCACTGTTAGTAGAGGTAGAGGAACAAAAAGCAGAACTGTTTTTCTGTTTGATTTCTTTAAAGACAGTGGATCTTGTGGATCTTTACAAAGCCCCTTCCTCTCTGCAACTGTCAAGTCTGCTCAATTAATTCCACCACGACTTCCTGCTCTCATCATGGCCCCTTCATTCCTCCCACAGGGCTCTCTGAGGCTACCTTGTGTAACCTGTCGCCCCGCGGTAACGAGATCAAACCTCGTTGTCGAGAATTTCTGGAATTACTTTGAGAATCAACCGAATCAAATCAACCATAGCCGGGGACCAGTGCTCTCTCCCTCCCTTGTCAATCACCGAGGTAGCAGACTGTCCCATGTGTCAGTTGAGGAGTAGTGTGTCAGGCTTCATGCTGATGTTTTATCACATTCCTGGGATGCCTCACTCTTACTGTCGGCTTCTTCCTGTTATTTTCCACCTCCTGTCGATTACTTACTATCTCGGTTATTTACGACAGTCTGTGAAGCCGATCCCTCCTGCAGGCGTATTATTAGTCCTACCATGGGGGTAATTTCTCACCTTTTCAAGACCAGTCATATTTGATTGCCCAGGGCTTTTAAACTGTTTTTCCGGTGTCAACCAACCCGTCTGATGAGGCTTTGGGGGTGGGTTAAACACAGGTTTCTAAAACAGTGCTGGTGACTCATTAGGTTAGGCGTTTGACTTTTCTCAAAGTCGACATTTATGGCGTTAAGTCGCATTTCATGTGGGTGAGCCCTGGATCTTCACTTGCCCGAATCGCTCTCTGAATTTGAACTTCAGACAACAAACAAAGTTCACAGTACCTGTTAAAATACATTCTTGAATTAGAGGCCTTCTCCTACTGAAGACTGTTTGTATACTGGAGTCTAACAGATCTTTTTTTTTTTCATATGTATTTTGTAGAGCTATCGTGTTATTCAGTGTGAATTTGAAAATGTAGCATCCAGACTTTATTACACCTTTTCAAATAAATTCTCTGCTGCTTTTTACAAAGAATTTGTATGACTTGAACATGACTACTCATACAAAATTGTCAATGTATGTCACCTGTAGACTTTTTGGAAATTGGCGGCATATCTTCTCCATGAATTTTTAACTTACATGGCCTTCAAAGCCAAGTAATGCCAGATACTTCAAGGAGTTAATTGCTGTATGATGTCAAAGATCTCCGGTAGTCGATCTCAACTTTTGTTAGCTCTTTATTGAGGCATCTCAGGGGTGTCCATGTTTCGGCACCATAAAGCAAATAAGTATTTACAATATTTACCATATTTTTACCCTCATCAGATCTTCCCTTTTGGTTGAATGTACCTGTCAGTCATGGTTAATACAACAAAGGAACTTAATAAAAGCTGAATGCTGTGCTTAGGCCATTCATACTATCTATGGGTCTTGTAGTACTTCTTGGATTTAATAGGAATCGGAACCAACAAATGTTTAATTGCCAAAACCTTTTTTTTTTTTTTAAATCCATGATTTCCTCCAGGCATCAGTCAGTGGTGTCCTTTGTTTACACACAGAGTTGCTAATCTACTGTAAACTCCCCCCAAAAATACTGGACATTACTAAATGGGGAAGGACATGCACGGAGACACATCTGTGTGTGTGTGAATAGTTTCACGGCTCCCCTAAAGGTCAGTATGACTGCATGTGCAGGAAGGTGTAAACTCTGCTTGAGATCTTTGGCATTCAGCACCCAATGCTCTTCCTGTCAATCAATGCCCTGAACTTTCCCACCACTTTGAATTACTTAGCACTCCTAATGGCTGTTCAATAACTTCCTGGGGCACCTGGGGGAGAATGAAAGACGGCCAGTGAAGCTTTACAAATGTAAATATCTCCACTTTTTACATGGTTTTTGTGAGCGGATCATACATTTGTGTAATTTTCTTCTTCTGTATTAAGTAAGCGCAGTGCAGGTCGGCCATCTGTACAGAAACCCAACGTGACACCGATTTAAGTGCTTGTAAAGGTACAGGCCTTTTATTGTCTTTGCCTTACTGGCAGCTATGAAAGAGATGGTGGTTAACATTATATATATATATTTGAATGAATCCTTTTTTCCCCTTTCTTCATTTATAATCAACTCCTCAGACTCCTTTTGAACTCTTTTGAGGACCGTAATATGTATCTGAATATGTTGATTTCTATTTACTGATTAGCGACCACTTGTGAACAGAACAGTGAATTTTGTGGAGAAATTAGGAACCAACATAATGAGGTCTAACCCTGAATCAGGGCAGTGTTGCAAAAAGTATACTCTCTGGGTATTAATACACCAGCCATTATACAGAAACATTGGCTAACTTCTAGTTTTCAGTACAGGGACTTGTATTTCACAGTAAAGTCCTTTGGGATTGTTGAGCCAGGTGTCAGTCCTCATTCACTTCAACAGCTGCTTTTGCAATTTAAATTACTTCATATGTTTTAATTGATGCAGTATTAAGTGAGGTGAACCCTCTGAAGTGGCATCATCGAGAAATGCACACAAGGTGGACAAGACCTTAAGGGGATTACTAGAAGAACTGGTTCATCTACAGACCCCTAATAACATTCATTATAATTCTTCACTGTATTGTCCCTGTACGTCGGTGCTTCTCGAATCCACTTCTTCTGTCGACTCACTTGAAAAACAAAGCGTGTCCCCAGGGACATTTCAGCCAGGTATTATACTTATCATCCTTCCTTTTTGTTTGTCTGTAAACATCCCACTCAAAAATAATTGAAACTCATAAGTGTCTCTCTTATTCTATCCTACATTGTCCCCCCCCCCTGATTTAATGCACACGCAGACCTGTGGCCTAGTTTATGCATTATTATGTAATGTCATATAGAAAACAATTTTAGTAAAATTATGAATGGTTTACAATTATGTGTATGTACAGTTTGATTTAAGCAATTGGTATCTTAGTAAACTACCCATGTCACGTGTGTTTCCTGTCTTCTGGCAAACCACTGTCATTCAGCACTTTGCTTTTATAATTTAAGTAATGTGAGTAGATACACATCCTGAGTCTGACTTTACCCCACAAATAGTACATTTAGAGAACAGAAAAGCAGAATTCTGCGGAGAAAGGAATACAAAAATAAAGGCCCAGAAAAAAAGGAAGCGAGACTGCTGAATGTGTCACAATTCACGGAAATGCATGAGAAGAAGGGAACAGAAAGTTACAAAATAAAAACAAAATGATGGGAAGCGAGTTCCAGATGTCTAAATATAAAAAAAGAGAAAAGGCACAGCAATGTGCAAAACAAAGAAGTGGGTGATAAAAGGAAGTGGAACAAGAAGGGTATTGTACAGTTCAGGGACTGACAGGTGTGGAGTGAAATATAACTGCAGGGAAAGTGGAAGATTAAATAGGAAGACCGAAGTGAATGAAAATATAACAACAAAGGGAAATCAGGGGCTTGTTTTTTTCCACAACACATCAGATAAATAGTTGACTTAAATATCTTTCCGGGTTTCACATGTTTTCCTCTCTTTAAAGCTGAGGCGGCCAAAACAATTTATTGATATAGCAGTTAATTATTTGCCAGTTGAGTCTTCGGTTTATAGATTAACCAGCTATACTGGTAATGGATGTTCTCACAGTGTACAAAGTGCGTGTGTGCGTGCGTGTGTGTGTGTGTCCATCTAGTTTAATAGCTCAGTGGACCTTGTAGAAATATCTACTCTTTTGGCTTAGGATTCACAAAAACAATATAGATATTAACGCCTGAAAATATGTTATCCAGCTGTTAAATTCTAACTTAAATTAAGTAACCTTTTTTTTTCTTGTTGGTTTGTAGCTTTGTAGTGTAGATATTTTTGAGGTTTAAATGTATGTTTTTCACAAGAAAATGAAGTAGTAATACGATATACATAGTATCTCTTAAGTCTGCAACTCTTTTACCACAATCAAAAGTATCAGAATGTGTCTATTGAGAAACATTTCCAGCTAATGCTGACATTTATTATGGATTTGTTTTCTGTTCAAATATTTCCATGTGTAAAATCATCCATATCACCTGGCACTCTAGTGTGACTCAACTGTTGGAATATGTTGCAACATACATTATCCTATTATGGTGTGTATTGGCTTTATTATTTGTCATGTGGTTTTAAAAGTAACAACAATGGCACCTGGATTCCCTTGGGCCGCTCTGAAGCACAAGGGTAGTGATAGTTCTGAACTGTGTATCTCTTCATAGATTATTTCTGAAAGTGATAGGACATAAATCAATTATACTATCATACCTATGTGGGGTTATAGATTAGGGTCAACTAATATGCTGAATGATGCATTTGATCTCAAACGTCTCCAGCCACAGATTTGAATGTGTTTACTAATGTCGTTTGCTAACTTGCACATTTATCTTTTTAAGTCTAGCATAAGTATCAATAAGGCACCATGAAATTAGCCTCATATACACACAAAGGTTAGCATAAGGCTGTCATTTTGTGTATGGCGATTAATTGTTAACTGTTAACCACATAATCCTTTGGTGAGATGGGGAAGGGTGTTTAATACCACAGTAGCTGTCCATCACATGAACTGAGTGAAGTTTAAATGTGCTGTGACCTGTGACCGGAAATCGGGCATGCATAATTTAACAAAACAGAAAAAAGTCAGAAAGTGGAAGTAAAAGAGAGTTAAGCAAAGCTTGAAGGAGGGTTTATTATTCTGCTGCACTGTGAAAAATGGATTACTGTCTTCCATACTGGCTACTGTGCCACTCACCACCCAGCCAGCCCCATTCGTCCTCAATGACAGGAAGCAATAATAATCAATTACTGACAAGGAGGCCTGTGACATCATTTGCTCAGAGGCTACAAAATGTAATTTTCTGCCCTACATCCGCCTTGTAATGCCATGCTAATAGTTTCCTGTATTGATGCATTCAACGCGGAGTCTGTTTGCTAATTTGTATCTGCCATGAACTACTATCATGAGCCGACCTGCAAAAGGCTCTGGAGTCTCTTGGCTTGCAGAGCTGATGTTGATGGGAGACTGTACTGTACCATGTCTAGGATAGCCTTCCTAATTTATTTTGGTTGGATCACTATATTAATCTTAATCGTGTTAGGTTGAGGAGGCATCAGGGAGACTCGTTTAGTGAATGTATGGCAAAATTAATATATGACCATTGATATTGTTGGTCTGTGATGCAGCACACTGGTCATGGGGTCTCTTTTATGTGTAGACATTCAGTATATGAAAACCAGAACCTGGTTGATCTTTTGTTTCAAGTCCATAGGCACATTTGCACTGGAATGCTGAAGAGTTGTGGTGTGGAGTGATTTTCAGAGTGTGAAGTGACTCATTAATATGCGAGCCATGCTATAATACACTATAAATATGCATTGTTTTGGTCATCCAATTTAGCCAATCACAGTTTGTTATTTTGTAAAGTTAATATCTGCATATGTATTACTCTTTTAGATGTCAATCACTTGGGAATCATTGTGACCTACAAAAACAAGGAGATAACACATTTCATGGCAGATCAATAGTTTAATTTGATTATGTTTGATTAATAACTAGTATTTTGCTTGATTACTAGCAAACCAAAAGAGAGGATCTTTAGACAATTTTAAATAGTAGTAAAGCATGACATAACAGTCAAGTTAAGATCAGCTTTGTTAATTTGTGTTTTTCGTTCTTTCATTTGTTTCTATTTTTATTTGTATCCTCTAGATCTATACTCTGTTTTTTGTAATTGATTGTGAATGTCTGGCTAAGCTAGTGTTAAATGCAAAGTTATATTCCGTACAATGAGTCGTTTGTATTTTTTAGGTCATTTTTAAGGCCGAACCCTTAATCCAAGTGTTTGCATATTCCAGACTCTGTAGATTTAACTTACAGTTTTATGACTCATCCTTTCTCTTATGTAAGAAGCAAAATTTCCCCTGGAATGTTGCCAGATATATTCATGTTTTGTTTGGTTGGTTATGTTTTTAAATTGTTATCATTTCTGAATGCTCTGAGTTCAAGATAATAGAAAATAAACACGCCCTTTTGCATGGATTTTTCATTCTAGACGAGCAGTTGCATTGAATCTGAATTAAAACTACAGTGATGTTTTGTTGAATTGCAATTATATTGTGGAATTACCCTGACATGAAAGTTCATGTCAAAACTGCAATATAAAAGGGTACAGTGTATATTTGAATGATAATTAAGCAAAAATATAGCAGGCAAATCTCATGCTTATGAAATGTTAAGGATTACAGCGGCGTATTTTGAATAAACTGAACATTAATTGATCAATTACGTGATAATCAAATTACACAACTATAATCAAACCCATTTCCAGAAGCTATACAGATTTTCTTAGAAAGGTCGACTCTTTAGGAAAATTGAGTCTCACGTACCAATAGGTTTAGACACATAGATAGATAGCACAGACAAAGAAGAGTCATTACGGTCTGTCTCGCGTCACACAGGTACTGAAGAACTGTCCAGTTCACGGTAATGAACACAAGACCGAAAGGAAGCAACAAAGTTAATGTAATAGATCAGAGTAATGCTTCTTTTGATTGAAATAATGATTTCCTTTTACTGAAAACTGACTTAATGGCATTACATGGCATCCTGTGACGAGGAAATGTGGTTCTTTGTCACAAGACGGGATGGTAAGGTTTAATCTCATAATGTGTTTACGCAGAAGAAATTAATGGGAAACTTTGATCTTGCTTTATGAAACCCGCCTGTGTGCTGTGTCTTCAGGGACATGGTTCGTTCCAAGGATCTGTGATTTGGAGTGATAATAAGAGGGGCCCTTGTACCCTTACAGTACACAACCTGAAGTACTCCTGGAGCCTAAAATGTGACATGAGATCCCTCTGATCTCGCTTCACAGTTGATTTGCATACTTCATTGACCATAATAAGAGAACAGAAAGTTCAAAGATATTTTATTTTATTATATAATTTTGTGTGGTACTGCTGAAGAAGCTCATAAATATTCTTAATTGCTCATGCTTAGTAGCCCTGATGCCTGCTTGCATTATAAGGTTCAATGGGCTGAATCGTTAAAGCTTTTAAAGACCCGCCTGTGACTACTTGAAAACAGGTTGAAAACAATGGCTGTGGTTGGTCACTGACTGAATACATTTCAAATTAATAAATTAACCTCATAAGGCTCTGAAAGATCACAGAATTTGTTGTCATTGTTCACAATACCACATTGTTTGCACATATCTCTCTTGCATACATTAAGGACTAAACCACTGAATTAATCTCTTCAAGAAAAAAACAGTTTTAAAGACACATTGACACAGTTTTAATACATGTGGTTATATGATTTCAGTGGAATAATATCTACACTATGTTTCCTTCTCAATGTAAAAGTTTTGGAAACAGTATCCATACCGGAACCACAGGTATTTGGATCATTATTTGATTGCTCAGATTGTAACTTAATGGGCCATGACCAGCAGCTCCTTTCAGATGGCTTTCCAAATACAAACAATTAAAATGTCTTTCTGGTGAAACAGTGATTGTCATAATGGTGCATGAGATACACAGCTCTTTAAATTTGATGATTTTCTGGGGGGGATATTTTAAAGCTTACAAATGGTCGGGTCCATGGACGATAAATGGCCCAACCAGATGTTTTCCAGATGTGGTCTGTGTGTCAAAGCAGCAACTGTTGGCTCCAGCGAGACCCAGTTCACACACTGACAGCTTTGTTCACTTCCGAGCTGGTCTTTTCCAGATTGCGGCGTGTGTTTGAACTGCCTTTGAAGTCCGGACATTGCACAGGAAGCAAAGGAGAATTCATTTTCTTGCATATATGTCTGAATGTACATATTTACGATGCTATTTATTTTGAAACATTGTCAGCGTGGTTAAAGAACATGGTGTACCATGCAGATACGTGTAGATAGATATGCATTGTAGGATTCAGGTCAGAGGGTTATTCTGATGGTGACTCATCATTTCCAGAGCTCTCCACATAAGAGAGGTAAAAAGGTCCCTTCTAGCATGAGGGAATCGTTTTCTTTAAGGAAGTTAAAATTCCTCTAAATAAAACCACTCTGTAACAATTAAGAACTGATATCAAGTTGCAAAAATTATGCGTTTGTTCACCTAGCATCTGGTAGGGTGTTTACTTGCAATTTAATAAATCACATCTTCATTCTATAACCCTTTTAATGAGAAGTTACCTCAATGAAAGTTAGATCTGTTTTATAATAGAAATGCTACATATTACATTTTCAGGAGATTGGTACACGTTGAGCTAGGTATGGGTTTATGTGAAGAAAAAACTGCTAGATCAACAAAAGGGTCTACTTTTAACTTTATATCCCAAGGCAGTGCTTTCCAACCTTTTTGCATCTAAAGCATTCTTTAGTGTCATTGATGACAGTGTTTTTACATTCCTTAATATTTGGTGTGTTTAATATAAATATAGCTTTTCTTCTATGAGACTAAACTTGGGTCAGCTTTGTTTTCATCTTGCCCTTTGAGGTTGTGTTTAGTGTGTGATAAGTAAAGCTGTAAAACTGTTGCTTTGACCAACTACATGCTGAAAACAAAACCAATATATTTTAACATGAGAAAAGAGGCCAGCTTTGCACAATGGGTGCGATGAGCTATTAAATCAGTCTGACCAGTGTGCCACAAGATAGTAAATCTTTCCATGGAAAGTTTCAGGTCGTCTTTTCTTGCTCTGAGAAAAACAATGAATTGAGATTTGATGCAAACAAAATGAAGTGAATTGTCTCTTCTTCCAAGGTCGTATATGTGTCAATATTGCAAAACAGAAAAGAGTACAGAGGTACCATCACTGATTTGTGAACAGACCTTTTGTAAGTTATAGCTGCGTTGCAAATCACGGACATGCATGCTGTGCAGTGAGGGCAGTGTTTTAAGTTGTACACCTGTTTCTACTTATACACCCAAATCTGTTAATTGAAATTAAGTATGTTCAACTGTGTTAAACATGAATCCCATTATAATACAGAATATAAAAGAATATACAAATGTTTAAAGGTAAATATGCTCAGTTCTGAAGTGGGTACTGAGAAAGTTGTATTGCTTTAAAGGGGCTTGAAAATAGAAGGACATTTATTTATTTATTTCCCATAGAATACTTTTGAAAGCTCTAATAAAGGCAACTATTCAAAATATGTGCTAATGCCTCTTTCCACAGTATGAGAAGAGTGTATTATATAGGATTGAAGTCTAAAATTAATTTCAAAATAAAACAAGGGAAAGCACTGATTGACTTTCTTTCATTTATCTGTGGGGAAGTGAAGAATAGCAGGAAATATAACTTTTAAGTCAGGCCTTTCCGCTCTAAAAGGAGTTCAAGTCTACCTTCTCTTTTTCCATGGCCGCAGGGAGGAAGCAGGCGTGAGAACGGAGATCCAGGACCTAGTGGCTGGCCCGACTGTAACACTTTCCAACCTCCGCACCGGTCTACTGGAGGACAGGAGGAAGAGGGGGAGACGTGTGCCGTGACCTTTCCCTTGGAGGAGCGCACGGGCTTCCCGTCGGGACTTGCCCGGACTCTGGAGCAGATTGTGGAACAACTGGATGTCTTGACACAGGTTTGTCTGAGAGGGGAAGTATAAGTGGGTGGCGCAGACCATTTTAGTTTTGAGGGGGATCACATGCTATGCCACCATTTTCAATCTCGGGTTCTGAACCGGGCCTCTAAATCCTTTGAACACAGTGGTTGGTCAGCATCTGGCACAGTTGAAAAGACTGCAGTGGAAGACTCACATTCCCCACTGGCAGCAGCACCACGGTTCTTTGGTACTTTCATCTCCTTGCCCTGTTAAACTTCTTGTGAGCAAGTTTTTCATCTCTGCAGCCCCACATGGTTAATCACTCTTGCAGAGGACCAGGTAAGACACATGCTTACATTGTGGGCTTCCCTGATCCCTGTGATCTTTATGATTGAAAGAAGTGCGACTGACTGATCTCACAGAAGAGACGGAAATTACTTTTGTGCTACACAAGTACTGCAGTGATTCCGCACATCATTAAAAATCATTATAATCATTCAAGTTGGGAAAAAAAAAAATCAAGCCCCTTAAAATTAAAATTAAAATTCAATTGGTTGTCATTAAAAGCAATTAATGCTGAAATAATCTGCCCACTTGAACTAAAATATCGGCCTGTTAATTCTGTGGCTGTGGCCGAGCATACCATAGACCAGTGCATCATGGGAATGCACAATTTATTATTTTGTTAGTAGATCAATATTCAATGCGCAATGAGCAAGTGTGAATTTCGAGAGGAATGGGTTAACCAATCAGGAGTTTGCATCCTGCATCGAGTGCGTTCACCACGATTAGTATTTTAATGATTTGTCTGAAAACTTACAGTCTGGGCAATATGGGGGAAACTGCCTTAAAACTCAAGAAGATTCACTAGACTAGTACTAGTATTTGATGATATGCATAATGATGGCACCAAATATGCTTCAACTACTTTTTAAGTTTTCAAAATTAGTTTTCAACATAACACTATTATAATTTCTAGTGCTAGTGTCAGCATGCTACACAAGACTTGATCATGTGTGTGTGACAATGTATACCACTGGTCACTAGAGACAATACCATTTATGTTATTGTGTTGTTTAGCCTAATGAGAATCTCTTGAATTCAGTTGCCATTCAAGTAATATATACTTCAATAATTCAGTGAAAGTTGCTGTAACATAATATTTGAAGAAGTAAAATGCCAATGAATGATCCTCTTGCACATGAGCCTCGTACTTAATGAGCAATTCACTGTAATTGTAATGGTCGCTTTGGTCCGGATCATTAAAAAGTCAGTAATTAACACACTGAAAAATCATTAAAAGTCATTATTTTTCCTCATGCAAACCCTGCAGGAAACCTGTCCTCTAACAACCAAATCACATTTCAGAGTCTTTCTGTGGTCCCATATGTACAACTTTATAAATGTTGATTTGGCCTCAATCAACCTCAACCCCATATCACGATCTCCTTTTGTTTTCTTCCTACACTTGTTGTAAAAACAAACTTTTCATTTCTAGACGGTTTCGGTGCTGGAGCAGCGGCTGACTCTCACTGAGGACAAACTGAAGGAGTGTTTAGCCAATCAGGCGCGGATCGTGCTGCAGGTGCGAGAGGCCGAGGAGAGGGATGCAGAGATCAAATCTCACAGCTCTTCACTGTAGCCCTTCCTGCTGTTGGGCCTCTGAACTGTCTGCCTGGTGCTCTTAGCATTGCCTCGACTCAGGATTTTATTATTTTTGTGTCCATTGGGGGCATATTCCTTCCTTTCAATCATGAAAAACAAATCTTCCTACTCAGCTGTTTTGTGAAAAGCAAGTGTGCCCGATTCCTGTCTGAGGTGAGGTGGGATAATGTTGTGAAAACTCAATAAGATAACTCCTGGCGGAAGACGGCTGTAGCCAGGCGAGCAAAAACATTCTCCCGATGGTGTAAAACAAACAGCAGTCAGGGCTGGAATAAACAAAGGCAGGTATAACTGGTTCTTCACATTTCAACAGTGCATCTAAAACAAAGCCCTCGGTGTAGGTGTAACAGTTTTATGTTGCATTGCCCAGGGTTTTTGGGGACTATTTACTTGTCCTTTTTTAATTTATATTTTATTTAAGAAATAAAGAACTATATCAACTTTTGTTTTCATGTATCTTTTATCACCCATGAAAGAATCCAAACACGTCTCAAGCCACCAAAGTATGGGTTTCCGATCTAAGAAGCTAAGAGGAAGCTTTAAAAAAATATAAGAGTGTTTTTACAAATGCTTTTTCAAGGTACCACATCCTTCCTCTCTTCAATGCAGAGGAACATAATTCTGCTTCTTTCTTTTTTTTTGTTTTTTTTTGTTTAACCATAATCTCAAGAACAAATTGTACTTTTGTCAAACAGACTGTTTACCAGGGAAATAATCTTTGACATTCAAGGTTTTTGTACAGTTAATAGATCATGTCTTTGAAAAATATGATTCCGGATATTTTTATAGATCCTGAAAGTAACTGAAATCCAAATTTCATAAACAAATTAAACCATAACTGTCCATTTATAAGCCTTATGATTAGTTTTCACTGCCCCAAAGAGTCACAAATTCTCTTGGCAGCTGTTTAACTTGGATAATAATTAATCCAGTTCTCGGTTATCTTACATTCATGGAAGACTGAGCATTTATTTGAGGATGTGATGCGTATTCCTCTTTAATCACTGGTGACAGTTTAGGATGTTCTTTGGGTCCAGGATCTACACCCAGTACCGGTAATTGTACATAGTGGAACAGTTAAATAAATACAGTGGGTCCTGTGAAGGGGGAAGCTGTGACTGAATTGGTTTATGGCTGAAAAGTGTATTCTCATTGTACAGTAACGTCTCATTGGGTAGTTTAGTTAAGAATGTGTGGGTTCACTTAAACTTTGTAATATTTTTTGAATTGGCATAAAACCATTACGATTCTTTTCATATTCCCATGGCTTGTGTTTAGTTAATCTCTGTAGCAGCGCACATGGGAGGTCTAGATTCTCGATCTTATCTGCAACCTCAAGCCCTGGGGATAGACAGCAAAAGCCAACTATTTTAGGATTTAGATTCACCTGTTTTCTTTAGGATTTCGGTAAGAATTTGCCCTGCAGGAAAGTGTTTCATGTTAGTTTCCTTTCAAAAGTTTTCTGATAAGACCTTGCATGCTGACACACTGTTTATATTAACCTCCTCACTACATCACTAAATACTAAATCAAAAAGGATGAAATTATATCAAACCTGTTATAAAAAAAAGTCAGTTCTTGCAGGTGTGTTTGAAAAGCCATTGTGCTGAACAAAAACATAGAAATGATTGTTCCCTTTTAGGATTTTGTGGGAACATTATTCTTTTTTTATTTATGAGATGGTTTTGAAGATAAAAATAACGCTCACCCCAGACCACACTTGTTATTGGGTGAATGGCAAACAAAGAAAGTATTTTCTAACGATTGGGTCTGTTTGAAAAATCCGTTATCACTCGGCTCGCACCGCAAGCCTGAACGGTAAACATTATCTTTGTGTGCTCTATGTGGTCGAGGTCCTGTTCTTTTTGTACTGGCTTCTGTTGAAACAGTAATGCGTGTTTTAATCTCCTAGGAAATTCCCTCCAACCCACACCCCCTCCTTCTGCCGCCTGTTCATTGAAATAGTCAAGAAAGACGGATGAGAACAAAGGAAAAGTGGCCTCAGAGGAGGAATAAATATGGCCTGCCCTGCCCTATAGGATTTCACTGAAGCTTCTCCTGTCCTCAGCTGCTGAGACCTGAGGCCTGCGGATATCCTGTTTTTAATGACACCTGTGCAGGGCCCGGAGATGAGTGCAGAGATGAAACGCACTCGCAGTGAGGGTGTGTTTGGGAAGGCTTTTGTTTGCTCAAAGCTTTTTAAAAAAAATCTCACAGGCGGCTTAAGCTGTAGAGGTTCAAAGCGAGTGTAAACTGCTTTGTCAAGTCAGATGTAGGTGGAAAGGGACAAAGCCATATTATTAGCACGCTTATGTCTTATTATATGGCATGGAAGTGTCCGACAAAGGACCGGTTCCGTTTTTAATAGAAGCATTTAGTGTTGTTGAGCAAGATCCAGTTTCCCTTCCTGTAAGCGTCAGCAGTCAAGGTTGGGCTGCCTTTGTTCAGATTATGGAGAGACAACTTTTTAAACAAAGACGTCTGCACAGTTTGTTGTTGTTGTTTTTTAATTCACAAGCATTCCTGAGGATTTATTTTCTTTTCCCTGTGTTTCCTTTCTGTTTTGTAATCCAATCCCCAAGGATAAATATCTGCTAACCGATATTGTTGGATAGACGAGGAGTTTTGCCTAATTATCCCCTTGGTTCATGGACACACATTTATTAAAGACACAATTCATTAGCTGTATTATTCCAAACTAAATTAAAATACAATATGTAATCAATGGAAGCACATTTTGTTGGATATGAGTGAGTTTTTAAGCTTTATTTGTACCTTGTGTTTGGACAAGATGTTCTCTAATTTAACTAATTAAGCACCACACAGAAATTATAATGTAATGTACAATCAGTGATAAAAATCCTGCTACCTATAATGTTCCTGAATAATTCCTTGAGAGACCAAAAGTGGTAAATCAGGATAAATCGATTTTGTTTTTTATTGGTGGTGAAATTTAATTTTTAAAAGCAACTTGTATTACAAATCACTGAAGCATGCTTTTGCTTTTTCCACTTACTGTACTGTACAGTGTCTGTTGTACGAAAAAGCAAACACAGACGCAATAACTAAAATCAGACTCCTTGTTACAATTACATTATTTCTAATACTGTTGTTTTTCCCCCACTAGTTCTGAATAGGTCTGAGGGAGAACTGGACTGAGTAGACGGTCATAAATATGAACAAAGGGCAAGGTGTTTAAACAGATCTAGACGGTTATCTGTCATACAGAGCACGTCTTTATGCCACCTGAGAAGATTTCCTGTTGGGAATGCATTGGTTTGACAGAACAAAAAGAACTGATGTTATCAGAGCAGATGGTGAGAAACATAACTATTCTCTTTTCTCCTCTCCCCCAAATCAGGAAATAACAAGTTTAATCTTCTACTTAAATTAGTTTGTAAACAATGACTTAACTATCTCTCCAACTTAATCTCCTTTTTAGTTTTGTTTGTTCTGTTTTTTTGTCTTCATCGTGTCTTCAAAGTGTAAAGTTAATCCACCGAGTGGGACCTGTGACCAATTTGCTTAAGTCTCCGATTCCAAGTGTTTTCTGTGGCCTAATCAAAAAGCATGACCGAGAATGCTACCAATTCCTTTGAAGTATGAAACCCGGTGTCCTGCGAATGAGTTTGGATGCATTAACAAACTGTGTATTCATTAAGTAATTAAAAAGTGCACTAACCCTCCCAAAATATGAACATCCAACCAACATCTTTAAAATTGTATGAAAGTGACTCATGGCAGCTGGCAGAGGCTTCCAGCCCATTTTGACAGTCTCCACTGCGGAGTGGGAAATGCGTGTACTTGTTGAGAAAATGTCACAAGTGCTCTTCAGATCCTCAAGGATGTTCTCAGTAATTCGTGACCACATCAGTTTTCACAATAATTTTTAGGCACGAGTTTATCCTTCGTGTGCAGGGTCTGTTGAAATGCTGGTTACATGTTGTGCTGTTACTTCTTATGCCTGGGAGAACAGACTTGCAATGGGCTTTTTCTTTTGTAGGCAGTGTTTCCTTTTGAAACTCATCTAATTTGCTATGAAATACAATAGATGCATTATAGTGAATCAACAACATACCTTAGAAATTGTCCAGTAGGTCCGTTTGATTTCCTGATCAAATATTATGCCTTTTCTCCCTGTTTCCATTTGAAAAGGAAATGTGAGAGTACTTACCCTGGCATCCTGACAAGCCCAAATGGAAGCTTGTTCTTTGAAATGTGCACCCGCTACCTGACTGAAGTGGAATGCTTTTCCTCGCAAACTTTTGTGATTCTCAGGAGGCCAACACTCAATAAGACATCCACTTTAATACTTTATTTTTATAAAGTTATTTATTTATTTAAGTTGAAGTACTTGAAAGATCAGAGAGCTGTTTGTGTTGCAACAAAAAGCAGAAAACTAATACAATTCTGTCATTTGTAGATTTCATCCTATAGGTTTAGATATTTCCGCTCCAGTGGCTGCTTCTTAACAAAGAATTGCAGCTGGCTTTAAAAAATATATATCTCAAAAAATGTAAGGAATGTGCCTGGAATTCAATCCATTGTGAGTGATTACAAGCCGTTCACATGGGGTATCTGCCAGTGTGTCTGTTCCTGGAGCCTCTCCTATCAGATGCCTTGCTTCCCACCAATTGCTCAGCAATAGACAGCCCTTCTAATAGCATAAACAATGGTCTGGCTGTTAATTATTTTTCTATTTCATTATAGTGACAGAAATACCATGTTGGATTGGAAACATTTTGAATCTCCAGTTGTTAAATCAACTTGGTTCACAGCTCAATCCCTGGCTATGGAAATCATAGCCACCTACAAAACACGCCTCGTCTGCAATGACTATGCAGGGTCACCAGCAGCCACCAAATCAGAAGACTTTTTTTTGGGGGGTGGGGGGGGTTACATAGGAATATAGTATTTGCCATTGAAGTTGTCCCCATTTACCAATTCAGATGTTTAAAGAAGAATCCATAATGGTGGAGCTCTTAACTACATGGGATCCATTTCTGTTCCAATAGCTTTCTATTTTTTGTGGTAGAGATATACCTGCCCTTCACCTGCCAGGCACTAGTGTGTAACTAGTCTTATCCTAGTCACAGAAATCTCTTTTTGTAAACCATCCTACTTTTTCAAATATATAAAAGTGGTAGATCTCAGCATCAAAACCTCTCCCCTTCATGTCATGTCTGTCTTTCTACCATAGGTATTTGGCACAGACTTCTACAGACCTATTTTTTTCCTTTTGATTAATCACACTGCTTATATTTGGTAGACAGTTGCAATGATCACAATTTATTTGGTGTGTTTTGTGGGTGCGTCTCTTCCGTTTGGTAAATATAGAAAATGAAAGTATATGCGCAGTCTTGATGTTAGTTCCTAGTAACCCAGTACAGTAAACAGTCACAGCCTTTAAATTGGTGTTTTGCATCCGTTTCCTCATTGTTTGTACCCGGTGCTGTGGAGACGACATCACATTTGCATGTCTTGCCACATTTGTGGCTTATTGTTCAGTTTCCACATTCCTGTTTACACAACAGCTATCGGTTGTGTGGGCTGTGGGCATTTTGGACATGCCTTAACTGCTGTCTTTTGGCCTTCCTTGACCTGAACAATTACCTTGTTAACAGTCAACAGCAGAACAGCAGGTTCCTAGGCCTGCATCCGATTGGCTAACTATGAAACTATTTTATGGCTGAATGTAGACTGTAACTGTTTCTTATTGCTGACAATTATTGGCTTTTACGCAGAACATGATCATCTGTGTTTATTTGTGTCATGTGTATAATGCCATAGATTTCTTTGCACTAAAAAGAAGTACTCTATTAAGTACAAAACCGCTGTCTGTAGGTTGTTTTCCTGTACTATTTTGAAGTCAACGCTTTTGAAATGTAATTGACAATGGGGCTAATGGACACACCCAGCTTTTAAAAGGCAGAACTACATGTACAGTGTAGCGTGATACGTGTGTGTATGAATCCAAGACCTGTAGATCCGGATACCGTAGCACTAGGTAAATAAAGGGCTGAAAGGACACAGCAGGCAACATTTCTTAGAACAACTAGATGCCTGACCCGCCCTCTGAGAGACACTGTGTAGACTCAGTGACTCTTTCCTGGCGTTTAACTTCCCTAAGCAATATAACACAGGCTTCCCCACCCACCTCCAAAAAACTTTTGTTTTTAAATAGCTTTGGCAGATGTCTTTCATTTCATACTGCACATTTCAGTGTGTAGACACAAACTCACTTCTCTATCCAAACTTCTCCATTCGCACGCATCTGAGCACAGATCAGGAATTGATTTTTAAAAATGAGGAGGTGGGGTGGCATCCCAAACTACTCTCAATTTGTTTTAATATTTGTCTTTCACCCTTTCGTCTCATTAATTTGAGTGTTAGTCATCAGATTGTCAGTGTTCCGAATTTCTCTGAACTAAGTATGAATAATTGGCAGGGGACATGATGGAAATGCTAATTTAGGTTTCATTATTGTATAAAGAGTACCAGGGTGAATGCGGTCATCCATCAGGAGTTGAGTGTCCCCAAGATATTTTGTGATGTTGTTTTTTATTATTAAAACCAGCCTCTCTGAGCGGATGATGGTCATTCGGTATGGGTAATTCAGTTATACTCACAGCGGCCTACAGGGCTTCTTCTTGTGATGTTCTTAGTATATTATTGTACAGATCAAGGTAGCTGGACCTGTCAAACTCAATATATCTACAATTAATGTATTTTTGAGGCCCAGAGCACATAAGCCTTGCATCTGTGTGCAGCCCAGTAACAGATTTAACAAAAGAATAGTATGAAAGTTACAGATGATTTGAAATGACACTTTGGGAGTAAAGGTTCAATTTTTCATATATAAAAAAGCAATGTTTGTGAAATACCATAAATCAATAGTGCCTTAAAAGAGTGAGGCAATACATTAAAGCTCAGTTATCCACTCACTATGTATTATCCACTTACTACACTATGCTTCTTCAATGGACTGTCCAGATCTGGACATTGTGAAAATAAGAGGTTACATGCTTGGCGTTGATGAGTTATTTTGTTTGTTTTGTTGTTAGATCAATGTACAGTGTTTATATCAGTAGTTAGTGTAAAATTGCTGGTTCGGAAAGGAAGGGGCTCCAAACCAAGCCAAATCTAGATTTACAGTTGAGAAACATTTCATCAAAGCTATAGAGGACAGAGGACTCGAGACTTCTGAACTCCATAATCCTCTTCAGGTGTCCCAAAACCAAGCTAAAATGCTGTTGCCTTTAATCGGACAGCTTCAGCACTAAGAGCATCTTGTCGGAAGGCTTTTTCACCTGGCAGCTGTTTCACTGAAGATCAGTAACGTCACTGTAAGCCCTGATCTCATACCTGGCTTTCTGGGATCCATCTGCTTGCCAGTCACTTGTGTGCCAGAGAGCCAAGGAATGTTTGTCGTTATCTCAGCCGCATATAGTGTACCAGTGAAACTGCTGTCCAAACTTTGCTTTTATTGTGCAATTGGGGCTGGCTCAAAGTTTTGATTAGGTTACACTGGTCTTGTTAACACGTTGGTATTTTGTATTTCACTCTCTCTGTCTCAGATTGCAGGTTTTTCCTTAAGTCTTTTCATATTAAATGTTTAAATGAAATGTACTTTGAGCCCAATTGGTCATTGGTTTGTGATTTAAATTGTATATTGCTTTTTGTTTGAACTCGCATTGTTTTGCTGATAAAGAGTATGTGTTTATCTCCTCATGCATATGCAGTCTTGTTTTGCATGCACAGCAGTAATGCAGGTGCATGGTGGCTTGACTTTGTGGTCCCTCCAGTGTAAGCTTCAAATACGTAAAAGGGGTTTTGCCTGCACATGACCTTACAGCCTTGTGTGACACAGACATGTACATTGTAAACAAGTGGGACAAGCAATTGCTTTAAGGTCGATCAGCTTTTGTTTCCTCTAAAGTACTTTGTGTTAAGCAGTATTAGGGTGACAATCCGTTAAGATGTTGTCGTTCACGAGACCGGCACACTACCTTATAATTGGATCAATGTCTCAAATCTCTTAACTGCCCTTGGCACAAAAGATCATAGTTGGCATAGTATGCCCACAAGCTCACACGTGTAAACAGCACAGAACGGTAGAGAGTGCTGACTATAAATTCATATTATGCCGGACGACCTAAAACTACAGGCATTCATCTTTACCCCTCACTTACCATTGTAGATGTTTGTAATCTAAGCCTCATTTTATTGTATTCAGTCTTTCCATATCTAATCAATGCTTAAGCTTAATCAATCCAAATAAAACACTATATATATATATATATATATATATATATATACATGTGTGTGTGTGTATATATATATATATATATATATATATATTACTATTATTGTATTTTCTTTAATGAGTAACAGCAAAAAGTGCAGCGTATCAATTAGTGCCCTTAAACAATTAGTGATTATTGGTAGCACTCTTACCAGGCTATATCAAATATTAAGTTAATTTACAAAGCAAGTACCATCTTTTAGATACTTTCTTTTATAAATTCTTTTAGCAACTTTTAAGGTCGGCATTGGAATATCCATCAGTTTGTCTTCCACGCATGTGCCATGGATGTATCATGCAAAATAAGCAGGGATTTATATTACTTGTATTGTTGTTTATGTGTGTTACACTGTACGAGACTTGTGTATCACTGAGAGTCACTGCCAACCTATCTCCGTGTTGTGCATCTGTTATGAAGGGGAACGTGAGCGCACTATCATTAGAAACATGCTGACACCTTAGGGAGTTGGATCATTTCTGCAAAACGCCTCTAATTGGCTTCTGTTGTGACTCTCTAATTTTGTTGATCCAAAGGAATTTCTGTATAATATTGGTTTACTGTTCAAAAAGGGAAACATACCAAGTGTTAATGACTTGTGGTTAAACCACATCAGATTGTTAGAATCAAGACTAAGATTCTAGGGGAATAACCCTTAGCTCTCCCTGCAACTGGAAGAAGATTTAAGATTGTTGTTTTTTAAGGTATTATCTGATTGTATTTTGGGATGGGACCATGTTTTTGCAGGACACTTTGCATTCCATGTCACTGCTATCTGGTAACATGTAAAAGTTGCTCACACATGGGTACGTTTTTAAGGGAAACATGCTCAATCTAGAATGTGCTGGAAAGAAAGAAAACTTGTGTGATTCAAAAGCCTCCAAACTATCACCGTGATCTGCTCGCTGTCATTACGACTCTTACTGCTGATTTTGTCCTCATTTGCACTCGGTGAGATTAATGGCGAACCTGCAAAGGCAGGGAAGGAGCTCTGATTATCCCTCACGACTTCGGTCTCAGCAGTGTGATTGACCAGGGAGGGGTCAGGAACCTTTTGTGGTTTGATCTCCACCACACTGCGGTTTTCATGGGTCCCACTTAGACCCACTTGAGATCAGTCATAGTCCTGTACATTGCAATGTCTTTTTCCTGGCAATCAGACTCCTTTTATGCTCCCTTTTATAAAACACAAAAGAAAGAAAGACTGGGTAAATGATTGCTAGCCTTCATTATCTTTTTTTTTTTGTTTTAATATCATTTAGGCAATTTTGTAGACATTCCTTTTTTTTAAATACATAAACTCTTAGAAGCACCAGTTTTGTTTCAGCAGACATGGTTGTGTGAGGGAGTAATTGCATATAAACACTTTATGTCATTTGGAATGACATAGCTTCTATAATTAACATTCCCCGAGGACAAAAACACAACTGATTGTAGTAGTTATTACAAGTTTAATTCTCAATTTATTAACAGGTAGTATTAGGAAATATTCTGCTGGTGGTAGCAATTGCTGGGATTTATATTACCTTTGCAAAACCTGTACGTCTTTTTGGAGAATTGTAACTTACATGTGTTAACTTATTTTCTTAAAGTCTGCATAAAAATTTGCCCACTAAAAGCACAAACCGTAAGATGTGTTTGTAGCAACTATAGCAATGCCACGCACCGTCAGCTTCAGACAAAAATAATTAGTCAGTTAGGATGTCAGACACAAAAACATAATTTTCATGTTTCCAACCACATTGAACAGGATACATTGTTGAGTCGGTATTGGAAGTTAAATCTGACTTAAAAATATATATACCACCTCTGCCTGTGGTGTATAGCCCAGATAAAGAGCACAATATGTATTTTTTCAATACAAAAAGTCTAATTAAATGATAGTTCACAAAACAATTTAGTAAAGATAATTAATAATATCTTCATTATTTTACTGCCACATGAGAAAGTTGCTGTGAATTTGCTGGAAAATGCATTTCATTCAGTATTACGGATATGACATTAAGGGCTTAGAATTTGATAAACATGCCTATGGTCTCAGAAAATGCAATTACAAAGTTCAGTGAAACTGTATGGCTCTGTCACTTAGCATTTATAAAAGAAGGGGTGTCCTGAAAAGCCCTTGATGACTCACACAAGCTTTGAGAAGCATTTTAAATATATATATACTGAGAAATGTTTATACAATTTTATACAATATTTTATTCAGCGAGGGATAGTGTTTCTGTAGTTTTAAAGGTTTCTCAAATGATTTTCAGCATTATATTAGTATTAGTTCATATATAAGAAAGTTTACAAAGGAGAGGAGGCCGTTCGACCCATTGTGCTCTCATAAGTGCATGTTTGGCGTTTAATAGATTTGTAACACATGGTAAGTGCATTGGGTTTGGGTTGCAAGATCACTGCTCTGAAATGTCAAGGTCATAAACTACCGTAAAATGAGAAATTCTTTATCTGTGACCGTGTCAAAATACTCATACTAGTAATAACAGGTCAACAACACATGTTTATTAGTAAACGATCTTAAATCATTTGCATATGTTGTATACACCTGCGTTTCGGAGAATTGAGAGTAATCAGGTCACAGAGTTGACACGGTCCATCCGGTCTCCTTGTGCTTCTCAGGTGTTCGGTGCTGAGCTGCGGCCGTTAGTCCCTCTGTGCTCTTGCAATGTTGAGTGCTGCGTTTCTGTTTACGTTTTTTTTGCCACTCCACTCCACACTTCAGGATGTAAAGGGGCTTTTTGCTCCTGTGTTTACAAAAACTCTTCAGGGATATTTGCTGGCGTCTTCTGCTGCGACGCTTCCTGTTTACATAATAAGAACTGTTTATTTTGTGTGTGTTTTCACAGAATGGTTGTTCCTCAGAGCCAAGAAAATGGCCAACCTAATATGCACTTTCTGGTGTCTAATTAAGTAGGAATTACAAGATCCTTAGGCAATCCATAATCCACATGTATAAGTTTGATGCTGCAGTAGTGTTGTTACAATAGTATTGACGAGTGCAGGTTGCAAAGTATTTTAAAAATGATTGGATTTTAAAAAATCAGAAAAAAATAGTTTGAGAGCTGAGAAAGGTGTTTACAGATCAGTAGTGGAGTTATAGAGCATAAATGTTTTCATAAGTATGTTTTAAATAGGTTTAGTCCTATAGGATTGAAAATTCTCTACTTTATAGCAGATTTATTAGCTGAAGTTATAAAAATATATGTAAATGAAGTTTCTGAAAAGTCTGCAAATAGTAAAGGAGAAATTGCTGTCTTTCCTTTGATTCTCTGAACCAGTAACACATTGTCTTATGAAAAGCTCTTGATACATGCTTAATATAAACATAGAATAAGAAAGCATATGCACAATTTATGTATTTTCTTTACCTAAACATTTTACATTTAAATACAAAAATGTAAATCCCAAGTTTCAGAATGAAACATTTCCATACAGATACTATTGAAAGCTGTGGCGTACTTTGAAAACATGATATAATGTCTGTTCCTTTTCCGAAGCCTCAATAGGAAACAAAGAGCACATTGAGGGGGAAAAAAAAAGTAGAGGAAGAGTGCCCATCTCAAAGGAAGAGCAGCACACACCGCCCGCAACAGCAGGAAAAGAAATGCTGAAAGCAAAACACAGTCCACCTCTGAACCCTGAAGCAATAGCCAGGAACAAAGTTTCCAGACCAGCCACCCACCCTGACAACAACAAAAATAAGGATAATAAAGGGCTTGACAGGCAACAGAGACAGAATGATCGAGGCTGCTGATAAAAGCAGAGCTGCAATTGTCTTGAAAGATCACAGACAAAGAGCAGGAGCCAGGCAGCGCTGAGAGAGTGGACTCCACCCGACCGCATGGTAGGGCAGGTTACTCTGGCGTGGATAGGACACAGTGCTGGCCTCAATTTCTCACACACAAAAGTGAATAATAGTCTGTATTCAAAAGAAGTCAGGAGCTGCTCTTCTAAGGCCCAGGAGTGGGACATAGACAGATAGTTAGACCAATATCATAACACAATAGATAATTAAAAACAAGAGTAGATTGGGTGTGAAAGTGTGTTTGAGGTCGGGGATTGAGGGTTGGTGCAGGTATTGCATTGACAGGAAGGCTTTTATGCTGTCCTCGCTGAAATATGTGTCTCCTTTCCTATAAGATGCAGCTCTCAACCAAAAGGCAGTTTCCAATTGAGTTGTGATGAATATCTTCAACTTCCCTTCATGTGAGTCCATTCATCCCTTTGTCTTACCAGTCTTCTGAAAGCAAGAACATATTTTAAATGGATTGTTTCTGACTTGTATGCTGCATAAAGGTCAACTACTTTACTTTCCAAAATGAAAAAGGATAGCCCCTGCTGGGCCTTGATTCTGTACAGTTCCTATGTGTGCCGCTAAAAAAATGGGAATGCAGGGACTCATTCATTTCTATGAACTAATCATTTAAAAAATCATTACATCTTTCCCAATACTCATTCACAAACCAGCTTTTAACATTCAATACCTTACAGCAGGAAATCTTCTTAATGCTCCCCCTGATGCGATTTCTATTGACACCAATCCATCTCGCACAGAAAACCGTTCTAAAAGCACTCACCACTGGGGCCAGGGTAAACTGCTGCACTTCCCTTCAACGCTGCAGATATAAAAGTCTTGTCAACAACGTCCCATCCTCTGATTTGCAATCTTCAAGGCAACATCCTTGAACACAAATTGTGATACAGGGAAACAGATCTGAAAGTACAATCGTAAGAATGAATACAGAGCACAACTCGCATATTTCCTCCCGAGTCGGGCCAAGCTGGGTTTATTAAGAAGCAGGTCAAAACGTGAGAGGGGGATGTGATGCAAATGTTTAATGTGTTGGTTTCCTCTCAAATCAGATTGGCATTAACATACGATTAATTAGTTTGAAGAATAAAGGAGCTAGTGTACTCAGTGAAGGAGGGGCAGTTGTCTTTGCAGCTGTGAGAATGTTTTGTGTTGTTTTGTTTTGAATAATCATGTATGAACTTGTATTGTCGTGTATGTATTTAAAGGCGTGAAACTAAATAGACTGTGAAACAAAGAACATGATCTGGTCAAGCAACCAGTCCTAGTAGGCCAAGAAAGGAATATCTTACTTATACATACACACACACACAAGCAGTAGGTACAGAATGTGTGGCGACATTAACAATCTCATTCATAAGATACCCTGAGATCCTGAATCTCGATACCTGAGTGAATTTAAAAGCAGGGAAGTGTCTCAAGTCAAATCAAAACTATAATCTGATCCCAGACTTTGATCTGGAGTAGGTCTGCAAATCCCATTACTTATCCTTTCTTGGTAAGCGCTAGGGGGCAGCTGAACAAATACAATTAAGCCACTTGATTACTTCAACTTTTCTTGTCATCTGTTAAGAGGACAAGGCAATTGTACCTTCCAGTCGAACAGGTGCCCGAGATTAATCTTTCATTTCACGGAGTGGAAAGCCACACAGAAGGACCTATTAGACGTAGTGGGGCTGAAACAGCCAGAGAAAACAGACTTCAACATAAAGCAGTGTCAGCTATTGCATAGTGTAGTGTTTTGAAAGTTGGCTTTGAAATCCGTTTTTTTATTTTTCTAACCTTTTTTTTATTCCATTATTCCAGTTTGCATTTTTTGTATACCTGATTTTATGTTAAAGAAGTACACTACATGTTGCTACCATAACACGTATTCATACAATGAGTTCAGCTAAAGTGTTGGATACCATCAAAACAAAATAAAGGAACCAGAAAAGGGGCTTCAATTGATTTCAAAGCATCAAATGTGAATACTAGTTGTTTTTGTGGAGGTTAATTGAAGTAGACCTTTGAATAATGTCAGTCTACAAAGTTCTGCACAAACCCCTCCCCAGCTTCTTCTCAGATTATCAGAATTAATACCTGAAAATCCTCTCATTTATCTAATTGCTATTATCCACCCATCAAAAGCGAATTATAACAACGTGACTTGATTGGTGTCTCTTTCTTGTCCAGTGGCCGTTAATGCTTTTATTCCATGGAGATTTTGCTGAGCACAAAGAATCATTGACAAAAAACAACAACAATGTCAATCTGAATCCCTAGCACTGCAATCAAGCGTCTTACCACATTACAAGACATCTAGATCCACTAGGGGGTGAGTACTGTCTCACTCCTGTATCATCACTCAACAGTCTTCTAAGCAGTGGTAGCAGTTACTAGACTTCCTGTTTACCAGATGTATCACAGTATTGACATCTGATAAGGGCGTTGCTTTCCCTCCTGTTGACAGACTTTCTCCCAGAATACACTTTAATTTCTACAGACTTAAAATTATACCAGCTTCTTGGTGTTCTCTTCATGGAAGCCAGCTAGGGGTTAATGTCACTAGAAGCACTCATGACTGACTTAAAATGTAATTATGGACCCATCAACTTTGAAAACTGTAGTGTATTACTTCCCTTTAGGGGTAATCAAGGTAGCCGAAAAGATGATACAGGAAATACAATGTCTTTTATGTTTCTGTTTGTAGTGAACTATTGTATCTGAGGACGTGTGAGTCAGTGTTTCCTCTGGGTGTTTTTTATTTATATATTTGTTTAATTATTCATGTATTTATTGCAGTTGCCTCAGGTTAATTGGTTGAGGCATTTTAGTTACACCTGGTGTAAAGGTAACCGGTTAAAATACAATAATGGTATGATTTACGGGGCATTTAATATATAACAAGGCACTGGTTTAGAAAGAAAAAGGTCTGAACATCCATGGGAACTTCTTAAATGACTTACAATGTCCCAATGATATCATTATGCTTGCACGAAACTAAAGAATTTTAAACTGCCAGTATGAAAGTAAGTCTGAAAATTAACTGAGAAAAAACGAAATTGATTCCTCAATAATGCTCTTCCCTATGAAATTAAGTAAATGCCTTTGAGTTAAAAGAGATCAACAATTATGTGAATTTAGGTCAATTAGCATCATCAGCTGAAAACCAGATGTCCAAAAACAGAACAGACAAATTGTTCTGGTGTGTTTTTGGAGGTTTAATGATTCTAAAGGAGAAACAGCTTTTGAGCCTTAAAACCATCGCTCGCTGTATCTATTAATCTGATGTAAAACCTTACATGCAAAATGATGTGCAAAACAACAGTCAACCCAAAGAAGCAATATTATGAAGGAACAGAAAAAAGTGAAGTGAAGAAACTGGCACTGGACTTTAACACATAATGTTGTAGTAAGGAAATACTGAACAGATAAAGAAATAACAAATAAGAAGCTGATAGATTTATGATGAGATGAGGGCTATAGCTTTCAATGAATCACTTTCCCCTCGAAATGAAATACTTAATTACGATTTCTGATGAGTAATTTACTGTTTATGTACATACAACAACACACACAAGTGGTTATCGACCTCAGTAATGGTCAGCAGATGTATTTCAGACTCCCCACACAACATGAACAACACCAGGCTCCGACACATTCCTCTGCGGTTCACTGTGCACTGCTGCAACACACACCTACTTTCACAATCAACACTTTCTGTACCGACATCACAAATCTTTCAAAACAGGTGTGAGACCAAGTGCTAGAGGAAACGGCACATTTTGTAACACAAACCAATCCATCTTTATTATAGAAATGAAAAGAGGAAACAGCAGCAGCAACACATCATAATAAATGCATTTTAATGAGACACAGTACAAAAGAAAAGATCCATATCTGTTAGGGGTTGAGAATAAAGGATTGTGAATGTTTTGAACGCAATACTAGACTCAAAATCTATACATTGGAAACTGCTGTGATGATTCAGTCTGTGTTTAGTCACCATGAAGTGTAGCTTTGTTTATCTTGTATTTGTGCTAGTCCTTTACACAATGATGATATTACATAAAGCCTACAGGAGAACACGGAAACCCTCCTATATGATTATTATGCCACCATCTGAGCAGGATATTATACAAAACTACAGGAATCTAGATGGAGGCTTTAATGGAACTGTACACTTTAAATATGAAGAGGAAAGGGTGACCATTATCTCACACACTGCCAACCAAACGCCACCCCCACAGACTGAAGCCCTCCAGTTTGCCCTGGAGCGAGTCGTGCAGGGAAGATGGACCAAAATAGAAACAATCAGCCTGGTTGCCATTGCCTACAGCCCGCTGCACTGTATAGTGGATGATCAAACCATTTCCCACCTAGATGTGTAACCTTATATTGCTATAAGTATGATAGAAATCTCTGATCTGCCCACGCCTGCAGAGCCAACGAGTCTGTCATGGTAATGTGAGGAATTTCAAACGTCTAGTTAGTTAGAATCCATCGATAATTATTCATAATACAACATTTGCATGGAGCTCTTTGTTTTTCACATAAATGTTGTGGTTTAAATGTTATGGTGGCATGAAAGATTTGTTTCCAGGTATTACTAAATACACAGATATACACACTTGTATAAGAGTATGATATTCCAGTGTATTAAACATATTACACAAAAAATGTATATCATTATATATTTTCTTTATAACTTACATTTAAGCTCTAGATTTTAAGTTTTTCTTTCTTTCTCTCTCTCCATGCGGTAATAGCAAGGTGGGTTACGTCGTTTTGTTTTGAGAGGAAGACATAAACAATGTAAAATACCAAAAGGTAAAGATGATGACGATTATTATTTATATTATCATCATTATTATCATCATCATCATCACAACACCAAAATCATATTAACCTTTATCTTAAATCTAACTTTATTATGTGCGCCATTATGAACACGAAAAAAAGAAAACGAAACGTATTATTCATATTAACTTCTATTTCATGAATGTAACAGAATTCTCTATATACTCCGGGGCTCATTCAATTGAGCTTCATTCATAAAATAAGACCTATGATCTCCCCCCGACCCACTACATTTTAATAAATACTTGAAGTGCGTTTCGTTTTTTTTTCTTTAAATACATTTACAACAGGTAATAATTCGAATCGTGAGATTAATTCGCACTATTGCGTTATGTCATATCGGAATACATACTGCACATGCATGCTCACGCAGGGACATGCGTGCAGTCTCCTGTAAGTGTGCGCGTCTACATGGGTGTTTGCTGTCACTGTGTATTTAACTTGAAGGAAACATGAGAACAAGGAAGGATCCCCTACCAAAAAAAAAAAAAAAAAACCTGCCTGCCTGCTCTCCCCGCAGCGGCCCTGCTGTTGCTGTGTGTTTGCACTGGGCTGATCCGGAGCGGAAATTCCTTTCCGTTTTTGTGAATGACAAACTCATTAACAATTCATCCACACCGTCCGTTCCATCCGGCCCCGTTTCCCGGGCAACCGCCGTTCGGGGCGCTCTGATTGGCTGGCGGGGGGATGTATCCAATGCGGGCTGCGCGTTTGTATCCATTCAGTAGCTGTGCGCGGCGGCAAGTGTGTCTGTTGGAGAGGACAAAGATCAGTCCAGCAGCATAAAAAGCAAGGACGTTGAGTGAACGAGTGCATTCTGAAATCAGGTCAAGACGCTAAAGGGCTGCAGCGGGTCTGAAACCCACCACCATAGGTACACAACCACCCAAAAAGACGCCTGCACGGGATTGAGATACTGCACACTGCAAGAGTAGCTGCTCCATTCAGGGATTCATTGATGAATGCACGGGCATGCCTTGCAGGATCCTATGAATGGGGACTAGTCTAAGAGACGTCTGCAGTCCAGTATTCATCAGCGCTTTGGCAAATTATTGATTTTTGTAAGTCTAAAGGACGGGGAAGGGCGTGAGAAAAAGACTCGTGCTTGCTTAATTAGCTCAATTATTCGCGATTGATTTTTTTTTTTTTTTTTCGGTCGTGCATGGGGATGATCTCGGTGCCGTAGGGCTAACCAGTACAGTGTGCATCAGCCGTGCGCCGTGCGATTGATCTCTATCTCCTCTCTCTCCTTCGGAAGCCTCTGCCGGGCACTCATGCTAGATAAATTCAAAAACCTCCCATTTGAATCGGCAATGGCGATCAGCAAGACCGTGGGCTGGCTGAAGGAGCAGCTGCAGAGCCGGAGCGACGCGCTGCTGGTGATGGACTGCCGAGCCCAGGAGCTCTACGAGTCCTCGCATGTGGAGACGGCCATCAACGTGGCCATCCCCGGCCTCATGCTCCGGCGCCTCAAGAAGGGCAACCTGCCCATCAAGTCGCTGCTGGCCAACGGGGAGGACAAGGAGAGGTTCGCCCGGAGGTGCAAGACGGATACGATCGTCCTGTACGACGAGTACAGCCGGGACTGGAACGAGAATGTGGACGGGGGCTCCGTGCTGGGCTTGCTGCTGAGGAGGATGAAGGATGAAGGATACAAGGCTTTCTACTTGGAAGGTAAGCGGGCAGCAGTTGCACATGCATTGTAATGAAATCGTGATTTGGAAGCCCCTGCTTTGACGTGCTAAAGACATGACTGAGTATATGCATCAAATGGCAATTATGGAATAACTGTCACACACACGCATAATAGAAACACTGCTCCTATTTATTTCATGATATGTCTTGCTATTCCATTGGTGTCTGCGTGATCATGGGCTGACAAATAAGTATTTTAAATCATTAGTCTCTGCAGTAGTCTGGTGTTAGTTGTGTTTGATTGTATGCACGCTTATTGTTAGGCTGTGATCTGGGTTTTCTTCTGGGACATCCATTACAAATCCATGTCCATGTCCGATCTCTCTCCAGGCGGTTTCAATACATTTCAAGCCGAGTTCCCCGGCATGTGCGAGACCAATCTGGACAGCTCTTCCTGCAGCAGCTCCCCCACGGCCCCGGTGCTCGGGCTCGGGGGGCTCCGCATCAGCTCCGATTCCTCCGACATTGAATCGGACATCGACCCCCACAGTGCCACCGACTCGGACGGCAGCCCCCTGTCGAACACGCAGCCCTCCTTCCCCGTGGAAATCTTGCCCCACCTGTACCTGGGCTGTGCCAAGGACTCCACCAACCTGGACATTTTGGAAGAGTACGGCATTAAGTACATCCTCAACGTGACCCCCAATCTGCCCAACCTGTTCGAGAACGCGGGGGAGTTCAAGTACAAGCAGATCCCCATCTCTGACCACTGGAGCCAGAATCTCTCCCAGTTCTTCCCGGAGGCCATCAGCTTTATCGGTGAGCAAAGTCTATCTGTCTATCTGTCTATCTGTCTATCTGTCTTGTTTGAGCATTTTTATGGAACACAATAACTGTTTGCCCCCATTGCAGTGGCCCAGACCACATATTGTTAATTAGCATAAAACATAGCTTTCCCTATTTATGACCCCTTTCACTCTTTTTTTTCAAGTTCTTGGCCAAGGTTAACATAATTATAATACAAAGGGTTATATTGAATCGGGAGGGAAAGGGATAGGGGGGGCAGGGCTGTAATTTGATCCCAGCAGGAAGGAATTTCTCCTGGAAGCAGCAGAGAGACTAATCTAGGGCATTGTAATGTGTTTCCTCTCACAAAGAAGACCATTTTCAGCGAATGTTTACATCCTGTTACTCCTAATGGGCTGCCCCCATGACTTCCCCTTGCTCTTTGAAACGCTTGAATGACACCATTGTCAGGGACACAACAGTTGGGAGCATAATTTAATAGACCTTCATAGTCAATTTTGTTCCAATTCAAGATACTCCGAGCCATATGGAAGAATTTCTTCTTTATTCGTGCTCATGCATTTCACAATGTGTTGACTGAGGCTTTTTTGTCTTGCGGAACGAGAGAGACTACAGTAATTGTTTTAAACATCCGACGCCCACCACTAGAGCCAGTGTAGTATTAAACCCATCAGAAGGAAACAAAGAAATCTGTCATGCTCCTGTCTTCATCTTTCCCTGCCAACTATTAATTTTGTTTTGCATGTGGTGATTGATTATGTAGGTTTACTGAAAGGGTATGTTTTAAAGAGTATCACAGGGTCTTATTTTCCTTTCCTATTGAGAGATGAAGGCTTATGTTCTCAATGCATACTTTGAATGATCTGCTAAATGTCGGTGATTTGTTGTTTTCTAGATGAAGCTCGCAGCAAGAAGTGTGGGGTGCTGGTCCACTGCCTGGCTGGGATAAGCCGGTCGGTCACAGTCACCGTGGCGTACCTGATGCAAAAACTCAACCTGTCGATGAATGACGCCTATGATATCGTGAAGATGAAGAAATCCAACATCTCTCCGAATTTCAACTTCATGGGTCAGCTGCTGGACTTTGAACGGACCCTCGGCCTGAACAGCCCCTGTGACAACCACCGCATCACAACACAACCCTTGTATTTCACCACGCCGACCAATCACAACGTGTTCCAACTCAACCCCCTGGAGTCCACGTGAGACCCGGAGACCCCGACCTCGAGGCGTGGGCTCCTGAAATCATCTTCCGTCTTCTGTCAAGCAACTTGACATTATTTACACAGCTGGGCTGATATGACAGCTGCTGGGCGTGTTTGCTGAAAAACACGGCATACTAAAGCATAGGAGCAGCTGTTGCAGAGGGAGAAAAGAGCTGTAACTCAGGCTCTCGCTGTCTCTTGGACTCAAAGCGTTTAATTGTCCCAAAGGTTAGAAGAAAAACAAAGGTGCACAGTTGCATGTGTGCAGCAGACTGGGAAGCTAAGTATTCCAAAGAAAATGGATGGTTGAACTGGACATTTAATTAGCACTTGCACCTGTAGACTTTTTCAAGCTTGGGTGTATTTTTCTTGTCTTCAGTGAAGACTAGCCTAGCGTGGGGGGAGAACACCTCACTGAATGAAGGCAGTGTTCTCAAATTCTGTTTTTAATGGAGTAATGTTGAAAGATTATATATATATATGAGAGAGAGAGAGATCTACATATGAGTAGCGAAGCATTGCTCTTGTGTGTCAGAATATACCCTTTTAAAGATCAGTGGGTACTGTTTTTAATTGTATTTTTTCCTCTGTTTCATGTAAGCATCCAGAGTATTGATCAATAGATCTGTTTCATATGCCAAAAAGAGACTAGGTTTTCAAGATTTTAAATGTGTATATGTAATATATATTTTTTCTGGTTGAATTTGACCACATTTCTGATGTTTAATATATGGGTTTCATCCACAGGCCTTTTTTTTGTAACTATACACACTTAATTTTATGCCTTAGTTCTGTAAATACAAATATAATGACCATGTTACCCCTAATTGGGAAGTCTGATATGCTTTTCAGATCCCTGAAGTACATTTTTCACTGATTTTAAAATTATCACCACAGCTTTTTTTGTCAAAAGTATACAGATCTACCAAGACACACTGCATCCTAAAATACAGTATTTCATTTAAATTAATAACTTTAAGTGTTAAAAAAAAATGTATATCTGTCATACACTTTGTAGTGGTGACTTGAGTTCAAATTCCATGGTGCATGCAACTGAATAGATATTTTAGAATTGTTAGTTATAAGATGCAATATCCGATGGGGATTAAAATCGAACCAAACCTTTGTTTTTTGGGGGAACCTAGGAGGTTGAAGACAAGGAATGTAACATTTTGGTAAAGGTTCTGATTGGACTATTCGTATGGTATCTGGATATGCTGACGGCTGTTTCTCTTCAGGGATCTTCAAATTCAAATGCAAAAGAACTACAAATGCAAATGTTATTTTGTTAAAAGGAGAAACAAAATTATGGAACTTGTTTTTCTGCTGCCCTTGAGGAGCTGGCCAATGGAGAGTGACCCTCCCCCTCCGCCTCCATCACCCTGAGGTGTGAAGTGGGGCATTGAGTTCATCTTAAGAATGTAAAAACATAAATTATTAATAAATAATTATTTTGTCTATTCTGAACTGCAGTTTTGTCTTGAATTGTGGTGGTAGGATGGGTTCCTGGAGCAATTACATAATCATTATTCTGAGATTTGAGTACTTTCTGAGTTGTTAAGCTTGTATGTGTCAATCTCTTGGGGAACTTGCAAAGTGAACTGTTATTCACCTAATTAATGTCACATTTGCTACATATATTGGCCTGGAGACATTTTACAGGCAGATTTGTTAAAGAGGAGATATACAATTTCTACTTGCAGAATTCTCAAAAACAAAACTAGTGAAGTAACTGAGAATTAAAATATTATTTTATTTAATACACCAGGAAGAAATCCATATAACTTCCTGTTTTCTTTAATTGTTGAGTTTAAATAATAACCTTCCTCTTGTGTAGAAGAAGAGGGTGTTCTAAGTTGATCTTAACAATCAAACATATTTACATTTATTTAAGATCTACCATCTTCTACCCCTCCTAAAACTCCCATCTCAACCCGGAGCTTACATTTTCCATCTAAAATAATACTCTGTGCCTTTAATTCACAGCTCATGTAATATTGCTATGGAATTCCTCTTATTAAGATTCTACAAAAAATATTAATTGTATATACACTTCAGTAGTGGGTTTGATTCAGATAGTTTTTCAGCTATTCAGTCTATTCAATTATGTACAGGAATGCTATTTATTCAGTAGATGCCTCTATCTGGTGATTTATATCAGCTAGAGGATGACCTCTGCATAAATTGGAGACATCAAACCCCATGTAGGTTATTGATAACTCACAGGAAATAATCTCAACTTCCGTAACACAGGTTAAGTGTTCTCGAGTTATTTAATTATCTGTTCTGTGTCGATCTCCGAGTCAATAGACAATACATTTTTTGCTGGATAAGATTTGCACAAACTTCCTGTAACCTTTAGCCTTATGCAGGTAACCGGTAGTGCTCAAATCATTTACCCACGTCAGGTTTACGGTTAAATGTTTTCTGGCAGATTGCCTATCAGGGTTCTCATTATGTTACCTGTTTCCAAGAGATGTGACATAAAACCGGTTTAGCAGTGAATCAGACCTGTTGTGTAACACAGGTTATATAGAACATTTAAGACCATCTTATCTTAGGATGTGTCATTTCAGGGAACAAAACAAATGTGAGCACTTTCATTCTACATGTAACACAAGTTAAACGATAACTAGTTTTCAGACTTCTCTTTGAGTCTGTTTTCTGTTTCTTAAGCTCAATTCTTCATTTCCTTATTAAAATAAAAGACAATGAAAATTTGATGTAAGACTGATGCAAAAAGTCCCTAAATACAATAATACAGTTCTGCAGAAGAGGTGTATTTCTTAATCCGTACCCTCAAAGGGAAATCTAGGTCTATCTGGCTAATATACGTAGTTTGAAAATCAGTGAATGAAATTGACCACTTCTGTTGTGTTACAATTTACGCAATCAATGCACTAAAGTTTCAGACAACAAAGACAGAACGTTTCTTGTGATACATTTTGATGGGAATTACTTTTCAAAGTTCGGCAACTTTTATTTTCAGGAACAGCATTGAGAGTAAGTCATTATTCTTTCATTTTCATTTCTGTGCTAGAAACTGAGCGATTGTATCGATTTAAGATGTAGGAGTCCTATCTTGAGATATGTTTAAAAAGCAATCACACCCAAAGCATTCATTGCTGTCTTTATAATAATAAAAATGACAGCAATGATAATAATTCCCCATCACAATTCATAAATACTACATTATACTATACTTTAACCACAAGGATTTGAGGTAGTAGCTAAAATCCCCCTTCAGGAACTACTAGTATTCTTTTAATAATGCCTAATAATATAATATCAATACAACAATTAGGTATTCTAGGGAAGACAGCTTTGGAGATCAGTTATTTTGAAATAATCTTATTTTTTCTCGTAAGCGTAATGCTTTTCCTCTTAAGCATTTATATGGAGGCTTTTACATCTTTATACCTAAGCTCTAAAGGGAGTTTAACAGTCCAGTTCTTTTAGATACCATACTAGAGAAAATATATATTTTAATATTAATTTATTTTATACTAATTACTGTTTCCTTCTCAGAGACACTGCCTCAAATGGTTCAACTTAATCATGTAAACAAGTGCTCTATTTTACCTTCAGGAAAAACAATACTTCAGACTGTTAAAGCTGCATAACTGCGCAGCATACATGTCTGAAATGGTTGACAGCAGTGATAACACAAAGAGTAAATTACGACCACAGCACGCTCTTCCTCTTTGTGGTGTGGCCTTTGCTTTAGGATGTTCCAGGAGACAGGACACAGGAAACCACATCTCTAAATTGAGAATAACATTTTAATGTGGTTGGCATCTCTACACCACCTGTGTTATTAACTGAATGGCTGTGTGGTTTGGGAACAGCAAGGCTGCGGCTGCAATTTTTGGCTGATGGTTCTGTGAATGTTCTGGAAAATAATAATCAACAGTGCATTGAAGAGATAGGTATTGAAAATCTAAAACACACACCCAACAACAACAAGAGACCAACATTTCTGATTGATTTTACCCAAATTCAGATCAGCCTCTACATTTATTAAGGAATTACCAATAGTAATAATGTAATTGTTTTCTAGAGATTTTCAACTGTTACAATATATCACATTATTTTTACATACTTACCCATTTATACAGCTGGGTTTTTACTGAAGTAATCTAGGTAAAGTACCTTACTCAAGGCTACGACATTGGACTCATTCAACATTACTATAACTTCTAACCTTTATGTATCCTTTGTAACTCACTCACAGTTTACCATACTTAGATGTAAGGGCCTGTTCATAATATTAACCATACATTTGACACTTTGAATGCCTTACATAAGGCTCTTGTTACCGTAGGGGTCCATGCAGAAATTCACTTAGACCCAGATCAAATGAAAACTTTGACCCACCTGCTGATGCCAACTTAAAATACGTGATGTGCCTTTTTGCTTGACGGAAGACTTTCTACTTCGTGTGGAAACCCTCAGACCTTAAAGTATGATTTTCATTAATGATTGATGTTATGACTTGAATAAGTTATATTAAACAAGTTTATCTCAAATAAATCCCATATCACCCCATTTATTGAATCAGTTCAATGAATGAAACAAAACTTACAATGCAGAATCCACTGACAATTCTGAGCTCATACATTATATTGAAACTATTCCTGTCGGTAACAGATATCGGACTGAGCATCAATCTATCACTGCACAGCCAGCCATGCACTGTATCACAGTCTCTGAGATACTATTTACTGCAATTCAACTACAACATTTTGTACTATGACTCTTTAAAGCTCTAATCAATTACATTTGGGATCCTGCTTTTAGGACAAAATCAACTTTCTGTTATTCTTTTTATTAGCAGATATTATTATTATTATTAGTAGTATTTAGTAGTAGCAGTATTAGTATTATCATTAACACAAATGGATTACTTTTGTCTGGGACTCTCATTAACTGTTGTAATACTAGAAAACCTCTGATCCCTGTTCAAGAAACCCAAGCCAGACACCTTACAGACCCAATGCCGCTGCCCTAGTTCCCAACGCTGTGGCTGTGAACGTTCGGACGTAACGAAAATAAATCCAATAGGTTCCAGCTATACTTGGCTCGGTGTTAATCCACTGCTAACTGTTTCCGCTTCTGTCATCCTCTCTGACAGCCGCCTTGCCGAAGGAGATCTGCTTTTTCCTCTCGCAATTTCCTGTTCTGCTGCAGATCAAGTGCCTATTTTTGCTTTCCCTTTTCTCATAATGTGAGCTACAGAAAATTTTAGTTTGTTGAACTGCTTCTTTATAGAGTATTAATCTGCTTTTACTCTCAGAAACCTACAGATATGCCTACAGTTTGCAATGACCTTAACAGATGGCCTTGCCCACAACCCCCTCCTGCTCTCGCTGTGTTTTTTTTTTTTTTGAAAGTGCTCAAACCTCTCCTCAAATTAATAATGTTTTCTGGCCAGGCTCCATAGGCCATTACCACAGAGGGGAAGTAGCACATATGAGGGGCAGAAAGACATGCTGGCTCTCAGTGTGAAATAAACCTGTTGTTTTAATTGAGCTGCATACAGACAGCTAATTAAATAACAGACTTTTAGTAGAAATAGTAGCTTTTGTGTATGTATTTCATATTTATTTATAATACCTGAAGAAGTTGTATGTCGTCCTTTCTTTAAATGTTAAATGGTTTTTAATTCCAAAAAATAAATAATAATAATAATAATATAGTCTACATAATCAACAAAACCTCAATTTACTTTTGTACTGGGTTTTAAGAATTCAGTGTTCCTCACGTCCATACCCCTTTTAGACTTTAACACAATCCCATCTGTCTAGTTTAACAATACACTACACTGCTGAGCTTCTGTGATAGTGATTGTGATTCATGCCATGTTAAATATGTAGAAGACACCTAAGTAAAGTCAAGCAAACCAGCAGAATGTAATTCAAAGTAGTTTCTCTTGCACCCCAATAAAGCAACTGTTTCTATCGAACAATAACACTACACATCAAGATTAAAACCCTGAAAATACACAATCTGTTCCAATGATATATACTAGTAGAGATTGAGTGATATTTTTTCTTAAGCAGAACACAATCTTGCAACACAAGAATGCAATATGAGAAATATAATTAGGCTTTATGGAAACAGACGGAAACTCATATTTGACAGTTTGGAATTGTCTTTGGATTGATAAGGAAAACTTCAGTACTATTTATGTTGGAATAAACAACACAGGCAGACATTTACTTTCTAAAAATAGCTTTATATTTGGCCTTGCTCTGTGTATTGCAGCTCAAACATGTTTATAAGTTCCTCAGAGCAGCCCTTTGGCATAAATATGTCTATATATATTGCATGAAAGGAGTAGTGAAGTACTACTTAAACTCTCCAACTGACAGTGAAGGACAAGTGGGGATAACGCAGACAACTTTGTAATTTCACAAATCTGTTCCTTTGAAATCATGGAAATGACTTTTCTTTAATAGCTATATCAGTGCCGAATGTGATATACAATGGCAGCTGCTACCACGAGGAATTCTCCAGTAGACTCAGTGGCATAATCCCCTGTCCTGCTGTGCCTGTAGACTGAAGCCCAAAGCTCATTAATGATCACTGTCTCTGTAATTAGGAAGACCTACCAGGAGTGTCATACTTGAAGGACCCCCACATCTTATCGTCACTGTATAGATGTCTCTCTGCGTGGTTCAGGAGCATTGCAGAGGAGCTATCAACGTTCAAGATTCAAATCATTACACTTTTAAATGGTAATGATTAAAAATCACTGGGGTATCTTTTGGCTGGTATAGATTTTCAATATGTAGTCCCACTATTTAGAGCATTTTTCCATCTTGATTATTTATATTATCGGTCATTTCAGGTGATTGATACTATAGCAAACCGCAGAGATGTGAAACACTCCAACAGGTCTCCGAGGGGAAACATACACTGTAAAGAATAAACATGGTGCAAAACTGTGACAGCTGGAATCATTATTAAAAATGTCGTTCTATAGCCTGAGGTTTCATGCAGAGCACTGTGGGATGCTCTTTGTGGCATGTGATCATTGTCATGGTCTGATGCTGTAGGGCAAGTTAGAACAAAATGGGGTAACTCCAAACCACCCACAATGAAACTTTCCTTTGTGAGCAATTCTTCATCGGCGCAGGCGAGCTTTACCTGCTGTGCTTACAAGCCTAGGCTATTCTCTAACGAGCATCTGTTAATGAGAGCAGAGGCTGTAATTAGGTGGAAATGCCCTGGGTAGAATACTTCAAGGACTACAAGGCAACATAGTAAGTTTGTATTATATTCGCAGTGACGTGTATTTTTTTTATATTCTTATAATGACTCATAAAATAATGGTGAATACAGAGCGCACCACTCAAGAGTAGATTCCACCTCTGGCTTAATTGCTTGTATAACAGAATGATATTGAGAAAGCACTTCAACTAGAAATTATTGTAGATTATTTTAGGAACTTAAAAAACTTAACAGATTCTTAATTTTGTTTCTGCCTAGTTAAAATCTCTCTACGTAAAACCCTGTTGCTAATGCGGATCTTTTCTAATCCCTTTTTTCTGATTACCAAGCACCTGCTAACTCTGATGTTGTGCTGTGCAAGTGGTGGTTGTAGCAATAACATCAATAATAATAATAATAATAATAATAATAATAATAATAATAATAATAATAATAATAATCTGAGTGATCATGCTTGAAAGCAGAGTTTTCTATGTGCGGCGTAACAGGTCATAATACATCGGTTTCTGTGTGTACTACAGTGAGGGAAAAAAGTATTTGATGATCAGTCTATAATTTTAATGGTAGGTGCATTTTAACAGTGAGAGACAGAATAACAACAAAAAAATCCAGAAAAACGCATTTCAAAAAAGTTATACATTGATTTGCATGTTAATGAGGGAAATAAGTATTTGACCCCTTCGACTTAGTACTTGGTGGCAAAACCCTTGTTGGCAATCACAGAGGTCAGACGTTTCTTGTAGTTGGCCACCAGGTTTGCACACATCTCAGGAGGGATTTTGTCCCACTCCTCTTTGCAGATCCTCTCCAAGTCATTAAGGTTTCGAACAGAAACAGCTCGTGCTGTGAATGAATGCATGGAAGAGTGTTAATCCTGAAGTGTAACTGTATTTTTTAGACATACTTGAAACATACCTTGTTTTTCAAATACAGGAAAACATTGTTAATCCATCACACACTGTTTCAGTAGTTCAGACCACCACTATAGTGGGGAAAGGGTAGTGATTGAAGTAATGGAGTTTATTTTGATTTTAAGCCACCTGGCTGAGGGACCGACAGCCATGAGGAAGAGGCCATTGGTGGGTGGAGCCAAGGAGCTGCAGCAAATTACGGAGCTTGGGTAGGGAGAGGGGTTGTTCTTTCGTTTCAAAGGAGAGCGTGGTTTCAGCGCTATGGAGGTGAGCTACTGACGTAGGGAAATAAACTTGTTACGTGATATTTGTGATAGTGTGTGTACATGAAGATATATTGTGTATGCTTGGAGCAGAGTGAAGCATGATCAATGGTTGTCCTTCTCCTCCCGAACTTTAGTTTTAAACTCCATTAACAAGCATACAATTTATGTAATTTTCAGTGCACCTACATAAATACTGGAATTATTTAGCTTTTAGTGTTGTTAGTGGAAACTTTGTGATATTTATGCTTGAATGCACGATGTAGGATAATAAAAGAGCTAATGTAAGAAATGTCTGTCTTAGATTGTTATTTGTGCATAACCTGATTTGACTGAGTGCTTCTTTGGAAAAAAATAATTAATTGCACTATAGTGGACCTCTCTGCTGTGCAGCTGTGGCATTCTCTCATCACCCTTGTGCAGTTGAGCTAATGCTACTTTTTATGCAGTGAAGTGTCAAAGCCACTGAGCAATTCACACCAATAATACCTCTTGGCATCACCCAGGGAAAGGTAATATGCCCTCGTACAAAAATAAAATTAGGAATTATGTAAGCAGACTGTACACAGATTTTGTCATGCATTTGCCTTGCTACACATACTTATGGATGTAAATATGTTACTCATACAGTGGCTATAGGAAGTATTCACCCCCCTTGGACTTTTGATGCATTTAAATGGGATTTTTTCCCCCGTTGGTTTACATTTTACTAGGCCTAGAATGGGCCAGTCAAAGCTTGGACTTGAATCCAATTGAGAATCTGTGGCAAGATTTGAACATTGCTGTTCACAAGCAACCCCCATCCAGCTTGACAGAGCTTGAACAATCTTCCCAAGAGGAATGGGCAAATATTGTAAAATCCAGATGTGCAAACCTGGTAGAGATTTACCCCAAAAGCCTCAGAGTCTGGGGTGGGGGAAAAAAAACAAACATTTAAATGCAACAATATTTCAGATTGTAACACAGCAAAATGTGAAAAAGCCCAAGGGGGTGAATACTTCCTATAGCCACTGTAAGTAGGTACCTACCAGTGATGCAGAATTGGTTGCAAATTCCTCTTTGTACCTTGATTTTTCAAAAGGTAATGGTATGACTTACAATATGCAGACTCACTCATCTAGTGTTAGAATTAAAACGTGTTAATTTGTTCTTTGTATTTCAAATTTCTTGATTCATCTGCAGGCCATGCTACCAGCTGACTGTGATTTAGATGGTCTAGCGAGACTCACAATGTGCCAGGCATTAGAGAAGGAATCATAACTTGATATACACCAACATCCCCTGGCAGTGGAGCCTGAGAAATTGGGTGCTAACATTGAGGGGTGAATTTATACTCTACTTGTGGGAAATAGTAGCTGTTTCCACTGTACACAATTGGACAATTAAGTACACCACACTGACTCTTTTCAATTTACATTTGTTCTTCATCATCATTCAGATGTCCTAGTTACCTAGTTAAAGACCATTTGTATCTTGACTTCCTTAACCTGCTTTTAATTATAGATTACTTATTTTAAGTAGGGCGCTTGGATGCCAGACATACTTTTGCCATTCTTGTCCCACGGTTCTTAAAAAACTTAACAGATTCTTAATTTTGTTTCTGCCTAGTTAAAATCTCTCTACGTAAAACCCTGTTGCTAATGCGGATCTTTTCTAATCCCTTTTTCCTGATTACCAAGCACCTGCTAACTCTGATGTTGTGCTGTGCAAGTGGTGGTTGTAGCAATAACATCAATAATAATAATAATAATAATAATAATAATAATAATAATAACAGGTCATAATACATCGGTTTCTGTGTGTACTACAGTGAGGGAAAAAAGTATTTGATCCCCTGCTGATTTTGTACGTTTGCCCACTGACAAAGAAATGATCAGTCTAAAATTTTAATGGTAGGTGTATTTTAACAGTGACAGAATAACAACAAACAAATCCAGAAAAACGCATTTCAAAAAAGTTATACATTGATTTGCATGTTAATGAGGGAAATAAGTATTTGACCCCTTCGACTTAGTACTTGGTGGCAAAACCCTTGTTGGCAATCACAGAGGTCAGACGTTTCTTGTAGTTGGCCACCAGGTTTGCACACATCTCAGGAGGGATTTTGTCCCACTCCTCTGTGCAGATCCTCTCCAAGTCATTAAGGTTTCGAGGCTGACGTTTGGCAACTCGAACCTTCAGCTCCCTCCACAGATTTTCTATGGGATTAAGGTCTGGAGACTGGCTAGGCCACTCCAGGACCTTAATGTGCTTCTTCTTGAGCCACTCCTTTGTTGCCTTGGCTGTGTGTTTTGGGTCATTGTCATGCTGGAATACCCATCCACGACCCATTTTCAATGCCCTGGCTGAGGGAAGGAGGTTCTCACCCAAGATTTGACGGCGGTACATGGGCCCGTCCATCGTCCCTTTGATGCGGTGCAGTTGTCCTGTCCCCTTAGCAGAAAAATCACCTTCTCACCAAGCTGCTTGGCGATGGTCTTGTAGCCCATTCCAGCCTTGTGTAGGTCTACAATCTTGTCCCTGACATCCTTGGACAGCTCTTTGGTCTTGGCCATGGTGGAGAGTTTGGAATCTGATTGATTGATTGCTTCTGTGGACAGGTGTCTTTTATACAGGTAACGAGCTGAGATTAGGAGCACTCCCTTTAAGAGAGAGCTCCTAATCTCAGCTCGTTACCTGTATAAAAGACACCTGGGAGCCAGAAATCTTGCTGATTGATAGGGGATCAAATATTTATTTCCCTCATTAACATGCAAATCAATTTATAACTTAACTTAAAATTATAGACTATAGATTATAGATCATTTCTTTGTCAGTGGGCAAACATACAAAATCAGCAGGGGATCAAATACTTTTTCCCTCACTGTATATCGGTTTGTATGTGTACCATATTGGTTGTTCACATGACTCAAGTGGGCGGGGCAGGACTAGAGACAAAGGGAAATCAGCAGCAGAGCGAGCTTTGTCCTCAAGCAACACATTACTCAATGATTTAACCATGTCATTACCTGATGGGAAGAGCCTTCTGACCAGCCAATCATTGAAAGCATCAAAGCTGCCCAATAGGGGCCCTGCTATCAGGAGAGACCCGCCCCCGGCGTCTGTGAAAAGTCTCCTCCTGACGCAGCTCCCTGCCATTTCTTCATCAGGAAGGTTGTCTGGTCGAGCGACCACTGAAGAGTAATGGCTGTCTTTCTTTTTCAGGGAACCTATCGTTCCCTTCCAAATTGAAAGCCAGCCATTACCTAATGGGAAGACTATACCAGAGCTGTCGCGAGTCCTGACACCTGACTAAGCCTAAACCCACAATGACAAGGATAGCAGAGCCTCACGGCGCCTGAGGGCTGGCTTGAAGTACCTAGGAGCCCAAGCTTGGGCGCAGCCGGTCTGCCACGTTGAGGTGGTAGAACAATGTGAAGGTCTCTTGACCAGACCAGGTCGCAGCATTGCACAGATCTTCAAGTGTGGCACCATGAAAAAGAGCCTACGACATGGCTTGTCCCCTTGTTGAGTGCGCTGAGATGTGTTCAGGCATGGGAACATTAGCAGTCTCGTAGGTGAGCCGGATCGCATCTGCCACCCACTGCACCAGCTGCTGTTTCGAAACCGCCCTCCCTCTGGTGGTGGAACCTCCTGCACAGTCCTCCCCATATAGCACCTCAAAGCCCATACAGGGCAGAGTGTGTGTAGTCTGCGGTCCTCATCCGATGCATGTGGAGGGGGATAGAAGGACTCCAGGACAATAGGTTAGTTTATATGGACTGCCGGCATGACCTTGGGCAGGAATGCTGGGTTCATCCTGAGACAGTGGCGGTTCTAGCCCCTTTCATCTGGGGGTGCATGGCAGGGGCCAGTTGTAATGTTAGGGGGGCTA
Source organism: Amia ocellicauda (assembly GCF_036373705.1). Classification (NCBI taxonomy): domain Eukaryota; kingdom Metazoa; phylum Chordata; class Actinopteri; order Amiiformes; family Amiidae; genus Amia; species Amia ocellicauda. Next base: position 19,359,844 of record NC_089864.1, on the reverse strand, counting down.
TCGGGGGGTGGTGCTGACGTTGTTTTGTCCGCGATGTTAGCGAGGGGGGGGTGCTGATAGTGTTTTGTCCGCGATGTTAGCCTGTATTGCCCTATGGAGCGGAGATTGTCTTGTGCCCACAAGAGTTGTCTGCACGCCACACAATGTAATCTGGGGGAGTGGTTGATGTAGGCCACCTCTGACCATGGCGTAAGTGGTGCAGCACCCATTGCACTGCCTGCAGCTCCTGTACATTGATGTGCGCGTCTGACTAGAGACTGCTCCACATTCCTTGGACTCCCTTCCCATTCCAGATAGCACCCCAGCCTGTTCCGGAAGTGTCTGTGGTGATGACTTCCTGTCTGTGCGGGCATTCAAAGGGGGAGCTGAGGCGCAGATTGTTTCTGATTTCTCTACCAGGACAGTGCCTGATAGCACGTTGAGGTGGCTGTCAGTGGGTGGTGTTTGTGCCACGCTGGGTGTAGCTTATGGGCATTTACCGAGCATGTCGCCACATTATTATTATTATTATTTTTTTATTTCTTGGCAGACGCCCTTATCCAGGGCGACTTCCAACATAAGTGCAAACAAAGTGCAATAATACAGAGAAGTACAAG